>NC_053423.1:23426446-23506446 GCF_016859285.1 Xiphias gladius
TCTGGTGATACACATCACCTTTGCTTTCTTGAATGTCCTCAAGATGACCTTCTCCACGCGAGTGTCCTGAAAGACATTTTTCTTTCTTGCTGTTCATCCTCCACAGATTCAGAACGTGTCCCCTTCCATACTGAAGCGGACAGCGTACCAGTTGCCAAAGGTGCTTTCTCCTCGACAACAATGACCTCCAATAACTCAGGTACCTTTGAAGCGAGTGTCACCCTGAGACTGTGAACGATGGCCTGAGTGTTCAGCCACCAGCTCATCAGTGCCATGCAACACTGCACTTTGTTCCATACGTTGGCATAAATGTTAGCGTGTGACTGAAGAACGGACTCTATCGTGCAGGTTTCCTTCCTTCCTGTTGGTCCTGGAATAACCTCAGGCTTCCTCCTATATTCGATGTGATTGTAAAGGAGATCACTAAGTTCTTGTGTGAATTTGAAAACTCTACCACTGAAATTTGCTTCAGTCTCCAAAACACATTGTGATCATTTCCCACTTTGGGTTCTTCGCCAGTCTCTCTGAGAAGCAAAGCGTCAACTCTAGCCATGAGTGACCGCACTGACTGGCGGCTTTCAACTTGGAAGTCGTGGCAGAATTCGGTCTTCAGCTGAGCAACTATGTGATATATAGATGCTTTGATAAACTGCTTTGCGAGAAAGGCCTTTATCTTGTTCCTTATTCTGTAAAAGCCCTGTTTGTCCTTCTGTTTGGATTTTGGACTTTGACCTGCAGCATATCTCTTGTCAAAACTCGTAAACTTCTCAGCAATGAACTGAGAAATGTCATCTGCTGCAGTTTTTATCTCAAGAGAAGATGCAGATCGCAGCAGCTCATACTCGAGGCTGGCACATCTTTCAGAAGAGGGGCTGTGATTTCATTCACCTCCTTGGTAAGTATTTCTTGCATAGTTTCAGAGACCCTTAATGCCACCCACTCTGGGGTTTTTGGTTCCACAGATCTGACGGATAAATGATCTTCCAGCTTGCGTAGTTTCGTGGTGTCCTGTGTATGTATGGAGGTGGCCTGGCTATTTCTCTCTGAGCACGTTTGAGGTTTGTGAAACATTATCCCCCTGGCTCTGGCTGTGCATAACATTTTGGAAGCATGACCAACCATAGCATTGAGTTTGCAGGGGGGAGTGACATGATTTAGAACAGGCTCTGCAGAGCTCGCACCCGAGCAGAAGGCAGAGTTGACACTTTCTGCCACCTCTTTAACGATCAAGTCCCTCAGGAGTTCTAAGCTCTCACACTGGACTTGGTCCTCAAACTCCAGAAACTCAGTAAATCTCTGGGCGAGTGTGCTGCTCACACGGGACAGAACATGCTCCTCTGACGCGACTGCATTTGGGGGCCTGGAAGCCGTCAGCAGGGTTTTTGAAACGCCCGTGATGAGCTCCAGAAGCAGCGCTGCTATCAGAGTTTTCGTGGCATCGTCAGGCACGCCTGATTTTACCAGCTGCCACTGTTCCACTGTGAGCCTCTCTAAAAAAGATGTGATCAGTGGACGAACATCATCCAGTGAAACCTCCTGGGATTGCGGCGTTTCTTTTCTGTCCATGGTGATTATTTGTGTTGTATGGTCGACGATCCTCGGCGTTTTGCGAATTCCTCGGCGTAGTTTCACACTGAGCGGAAACGTTGATTACCTGGGGGCGTCGGCGGGACGAACTTGCTCACATTATGCGGCGAGGCGCCTACGTCACCGCCTACGTCACCGCCTGCAACAAAGCGCTCTAGGGTGTGACGTAGAAGATCAAAGGAACGGACTCTTCGCTGAAAGCCCCGCCCCCATGGAGCGTCGTAGCAACCGTTGCTAGGCACCGGGAGGCGTCCTGTGGCAGGCCCCTGGTTTTCGGAGGACTGACGCAGCGACAGGTGTCAGAACCGGGAGACGCCTGTGTTTGGCCTCTTGTGCCTGAAACCGAAGAATCAGCGATTCAAACTGCCACAGGCAAACGTTGGTCCCGGGTCCTGGACACAAAGCCTCAGCCCTCTTGCTCTCGGCCATGGTTGCTGTAAATCCCTGTATTGTACTGTATCGTTTTTATTATCTAGCTGTCTGTCTATCTCTTTGCACTTAGGCATTTGTACACAGTAAAAACCGTTGATATAGCAGTTTTCAATTATATAAAACATTGTGTCCTGAGATCCTTTACTTAAGTAGTAAAAGTACCGATAACAGTCTGAAAACACTCCATTACAAGGAAAAAAATCCCTGCATTCAAAATCCTACTTAATATTGTGTAAACTAGGTCAAGAGTAAGAGTTGGCCAGTTCTGAATGACATAATTCAACGCTCTGCAGATTTCTCCCAGTTGGATAAATGAAACATTGACATGAACGAATGTTGGTTTGTGTCACCCGACGGTGTCCCATAGCTCCATGCAACCATCGGCATAAGCCATCTTTCATCCAAATGACAACGCATTCTAGTGCAGGATTGCAATGAGGATCCAGACTGATTGAATGAGGTGATCCTTTCTCTCCAAGTCCAGATTCACTTAGTTCGGGCCACACCGAAACCCCCATTTCCAGTGTAAACCGCCCTCTGCTGACAGGTGTGTTTTCGATCACATTATCTTACTCGTTTTCCCGACTTGTTTATAACAGAAGACAAAACATAACCAAACCAAGAAGCAGTGTTTCCATTGTCCTCCCTGTGTGACACTGGAATTTGCTTTGTTGATCACATCCTAATTGGTATAGGCGTGTGGCCAGTGAGGAGGTTTGGTCGCTGAAGTAAACCGGCGAGTGTTGAAGTTACTGTAGTTACTATAGTTTAGAAAAAGCACAAACAACAAAACAGAACTGAGAGCGGGGCCATGGCTAAGATTGGCCCTGCTTCGGCGTTAGTTAAAAGAAAAGGCTGCGTCTCCCTTAATTAATCACCGAGGCCTATCTAATGCACCACCCTGCGATTGTGCAGTGTGACCCAAATCAAGCGCACCCACAATGTCGCCGGTCTCACGTTCAGCGAGGTGCGGCCACCTTTCCGAGGGGAGCAGTGGGGCGGGGAGGCCGAGGGTGAACGACCGTCCAGGTCGAACCTGGAGCGGATCGTGAAGGACTTCGCGGTGCACACGACTGACGGGGCGACGTTCAGACAGGTGGGTACGGCAACGGATCACTGGCAGAGTCAGTGTCCGCAGCAAAACGTCGGAGGCCGCCGCGCCTGCCTTAGTGATGCTGCTGTTCAAAAAATGGCAGACTATTGGATTTATGTGGCTGACTGTCGCTACGTTAAGGCCACGGACACCCGTTGCGGTCTCCGTAGGTTTTGTTTAGCCTTTTGTCTGAGTTTTGTCCTGTTTTCTGGTAAATTGTGATTGAGGCTACGGGGAGACGGTTGCCTCCTTTTTTTCCCCAAAATATGGCGACCATGCGCCGCCATCTTGGTCAGGTTGCTCTTGTAAAGGAGAGAACGTAATCTCAAGCAGCGGTGGAAGAAGTATTCAGACCAATATAGAAATGTACAACCACTCAAAGTCCTGCATGAAATATCCTACCTAAGTAAAAGTAAATAAGCATTAGGAGCAAAATGTAGTCAAGGTATTGAAGTGAAATTACTGGTTTGGTTCCTCTGACCGATAATTTATCAGTGTTGGAAAGTATAATATATTTATCAGCAAAAAGTATATCAATGTGTTTATATCAGTGTATAAAATAATATATCAATGTTCTTTTACTGGCTGTATTGGTACTTAAAGGATCTGAATACTTCCCCCGCCACTGTATATTATTATATATGGCATCATTAGATGATTAGTACTGAAGCATCAGTGTGTCAACAGCATGTTACTGTTGTAGCTGTTGGAGGTGGCTCTAGTTTGAACTAGTTTATATACAGTTTTATGTACAGGGACACCAGATAAACCGGAGGGGTTGAGCGATTATTAATGGGAGAGGATAGAGGAAAAAACAGGGTTCCGATTCACAAATCTGTTTTCAGTTTTGGGACTTTTTCTGTAATCTGTGACTATTGGAGAGATATGTGATTATTTACCGAAATGAAACCGCGTGAGAAGTTTAGAGGGAAAAATCAGCAGTTGGTGGAGCTGTTAACAAGTCCTATCTGAAACTTGACCCGACTGCACACTGAAGCCAACAGAACAACAACAGAAGCCAAAAAGGTCGGAAAGCACTGGTTTAATCTGTGTGTTGTATTTTAATAGCTTGTTATATTATCCATTGTTTTAAAATCCTCATCTTAAAAGTAACTAGTAACTAAAGCTGTCAAATAAATGTAGTGGAGTAGAAAGTGCAATATTTCCCTCTGAAATGAAGTGTAAGGTAGCATAAAATGGAAATTTAAAAAAAGTCCAAGTACCCCAAAACTGTACTTAAGTTAAGTACTTGAGTAAATGTACTTAGTTACTTTCCACCCGATCTCAATTTTTACTGTAACTTCCAACTCTGTTTGAGTCTAACTCAGCTGGAAATGAAGGCCTCATTCGTGCTCCATCAGAATTTCTTCGAGACCTTTGTCTAAATGAATATACCATGAAGTGACAAATCAGTTGTGAGTCAGCAAAACTAAATTTTTTGTTTTATGATTTTCAAAAGGTCACAGTCACCTTTTAGTCACTTATCCATTTGTTAAGATCAAGTCCATCCCACATCTTTAATAATTGAGAAACTCTTCTGTGCGCTCCACAGGAGACAATAGGGAGCCAGAGTCCAGAGTCCTGAAACCAGACAAGATCTACAGCCAGACAACCTGCGGAGGCCACCTCATCGTTGAGGTCATGTCCTGGTCAGAAGAATCATTGGAGCTTCACGGTGGGGAAGCAGGGGTAGGCATCGAGATATGGGGTGCATCGTAAGCCTGGCGGCAGGCTGGATCAGGGTCCTGCGCGTGCTGATCCCTGGCGTTGCAGATTACATCTAGGGACGTGGAATGTGACCTCTCTGGGGCGGAAGAAGCCGGTGTTGGTGCGGGAGGTGGAGCGGTACCGACTTGATATAGTTGGGCTTACAATACTTGAACCGAACTCTCGGAGAGGTGCTGGACTCTATTTTCAGAGTTGCCAAGGTTGAGAGGCGCAGGGCGGGTGTGGGGACACTCCTGAACCCTTCGCTTAGCGCCGCTGTGTTTGAGTTCTCGCCGGAGAACAAGAGGGTCACCTCAATGTGACTGCAGGTCGCTTAGAGGAAGACTCTGACTGTTGTTTGTTCTTATACACCTAACAGCAGGTCGGAGTCTCCAGCCTTCTTGAAGTCTGTGGGTGGGATCTTGGAAAGGACTCTGACATCCACGGGGCGTTCGGAGTAGAGCTGCAGCCGAGCACGTTCAGCTGGTAGGAGACCCCGGGGTAGACCCAGAACACACTACAGAGATTATATTTCACATCTGGCCCTGGCAACGCCTAGGCAGCGACTGCCTTTATTTTAGTCCAATCATAGTCATGTATTGTATAATCTAGTTTTAGTTAAAATTCAACAAAATAAAAGTTTTCATCCTCTTTTAATTTCAGTCTAAATATAGTCAATTATTAGACCTTACCTTTACTTATAATAAAGGACAGTGGGAGGCTGTTTCTAATTTTGTGCTGTATTTTCATATGCAGCACTAGTGTTTTGCCATGGTAACAGATTAAAGTCTTGTTTTTCTCTCCTTCATCTCTGCAGGTTTTGGGAGCTCGACTCTGATACCACGGGCGACAGCAGGGAGCTGTGTGGTCGACTCACCCCGGGAGGCGACTACAGGAGGGGCTGGCTCATCTCCAGATCCTCCAGCGAGCTGAGGAGGATCTGGGAGAGGAGAGGAGAGGAGAGGATAAAATTTGTTCTTCTCTTTTTTTTCTGTTGGTTAATGTTAGCCAATGTTAGCGTGTGACTGAAGAACGGACTCTATCGTGCAGGTTTCCTTCCTTCCTGTTGGTCCTGGAATAACCTCAGGCTTCCTCCTATATTCGATGTGATTGTAAAGGAGATCACTAAGTTCTTGTGTGAATTTGAAAACTCTACCACTGGAAATTTGCTTCAGTCTCCAAAACACATTGTGATCATTTCCCACTTTGGGTTCTTCGCCAGTCTCTCTGAGAAGCAAAGCGTCAACTCTAGCCATGAGTGACCGCACTGACTGGCGGCTTTCAACTTGGAAGTCGTGGCAGAATTCGGTCTTCAGCTGAGCAACTATGTGATATATAGATGCTTTGATAAACTGCTTTGCGAGAAAGGCCTTTATTTTGTTCCTCATTCTGTTCAAGCCCTGTTTGTCCTTCTGTTTGGATTTTGGACTTTGACCTGCAGCATATCTCTTGTCAAAACTCGTAAACTTCTCAGCAATGAACTGAGAAATGTCATCTGCTGCAGTTTTTATCTCCAGAGAAGATGCAGATCGCAGCAGCTCATACTCGGAGGCTGGCACATCTTTCAGAAGAGGGGCTGTGATTTCTGCAGGTTTTGGGAGCTCGACTCTGATACCACGGCTGACAGCAGGGAACTGTGTGGTCGACTCACCCCGGGAGGCGACTACAGGAGGGGCTGGCTCATCTCCAGATCCTCCAGCCAGCTGAGGAGGATCTGGGAGAGGAGAGGAGAGTGGAAAATTAAACAAATTTAATAAATGATAGAAGATAAAAAAGAAAACAACCCATCCACCCTTCACCTCCCAACACAGAGACACACGAGGGGAAACGAGTGGGGGGGGGGGCTAAATCACATCAAGAGAAATCAGAGGAAATTTCCCAAGTTAAAACAACGTGAAAATGCTTTTTAAATGTGTTAACTGCAGAAATAAAACGGCTTTTGGATAGCAGGAATCTAGCTCCACCGATCCCCATCTAACAATCCACTACCGCCTAATTAATCCCTTAGGATATTTGGGTTTTACCGTAGCTTTACACAATCAAGCATAAAGAATAATCCATTTAACTATAATTATAATGTTGATAGAGATTCAGATGAAATGCGCCAAACTGGATTTCAGGTGTAAGTAGGCTGACTAAAATGTGAATTCTAAAAACTACAATAATATACAGTATATTAGATCTTGATCTTAATGATACTACTTAAATAAACACGGCTTAACTGGCTATTGCTCTTAAAATGTCATCGTCAGCCTAGTATTTCCAAGGTCAAGAATCAACTCAGGTGATATAATAACATACATTTTTTTTGTGGTGTCCAAACCATTTTGTGTTTGTATTAAACTACGTTCATCACAATCATCATCAGTAGAGTGATTTTGAACAGTGGTTGAATGTAACTTAACACATTTACTCAAGTAGATTTTGAGGTATCTGTATTTTACTTGAGTATTTCGGTTTTTCTGCTACTTTATATTCTGCTCCAGTACAGTAGTACTCCAGCAGGTGACAGTGTTACCTTTTCAAAATGACCTGCAGCATCATATCTGTTTCCCATATCTGTTTTTAATACCTGACATTTAAACAAATAACACTAAAAAAGGACGGTATATCTACTTACATTTGATCAGCAACAATAGATGTATCTTATTCTGAAATGGTTCAAGTACTATGAGACAACACTGCTGTATTTTCTCTTCATTACACCAAAAATTTGTTCTTCTTTTTCTTTGTTGGTTCTATTGAGACCTTTGTCTTTATTAACTTTTTTTAAAATTTTGTGTTTGTTTTACTGTCCGTGTTACTATTATATGTGAATAGGAAACTAGCGGACAGACAATGAAAAATCTGTGAATGTAGAGTTTTATGTTTGAACTGGTTATAAAACATTGGAGCAAGGGAGCTCTACAGGGTTAATTGTTGTTGCTGGTGCAAATGACTACTGCAAACATATGACTTATCTAACCTAACATAGCTCCCAACTACTTTGGGTCATGACTATAGTTCATTGAATGCTGATGCAAGTGGTTCTCACATGAAAAAACAGTTGCAAAAGAACACACAGTTTTGGTTGTACTTTATACACATGACGTTTATGAGGGAATTTGAAAGAGCAGAATCTCAATCTGAACTGAATATTTATTCTAAAGAATTTTATTTCCTCCGTTTATTGTGGCTGAGGCCAGCGAATTGAACCCTCGCCTTCTAGCTGTGAGTTCATAGTGTTGAGCGGTGAGGTGGCCCTGAGAGCTTGTGTCCTGCCCCAGATCAAGGTAACCTCCTGCTCCACTGGTTTCTGTCCCTCAAAGACAAAGGCCAATGGAGGAGGACATAAGCCGGATGTGAGGCGGGACGGGTCATCTTGAAGGATCAAAAAGACAAACCCCAGACAAGTTTTTCCTTTGAGCTGAGTATTACATTTCACCTACAAGACGCTAAAACGTCTTTCTGCGTCTGTAGATGTTTGTGATAGCATTGCCCAGAGATGAGAAGAACCTGGAGATGCCGCCACGCTCTTTTGACTGTGTCACGTGATGTTTGAAAGAGGAGGCGATGCATTTTTCAACTTCTGGTTCCTCTAAATTGATGGAAACCAGCAGCATCTCTGCAGAGCCCCACTTCTTACACAGGTCCTTGAAAATGGCCTTGTCTAGTTTTTTAAAAGTCTTCGGACTAATACCAAAATTAGTGCCCTCAACCTCGGCCCATGTTTTTTCGAACAAACGCTCAATGATGGCCTCAGATTTTCTGGTGATACACATCACCTTTGCTTTCTTGAATGTCCTCAAGATGACCTTCTCCACGAGTGTCCTGACAGACATTTTTCTTTCTTGCTGTTCATCCTCCACAGATTCAGAACGTGTCCCCTTCCATACTGAAGCGGACAGCGTACCAGTTGCCAAAGGGGCTTTCTCCTTGACAACAATGACCTCCAATAACTCAGGTACCTTTGAAGCGAGTGTCACCCTGAGACTGTGAACGATGGCCTGAGTGTTCAGCCACCAGCTCATCAGTGCCATGCAACACTGCACTTTGTTCCATACGTTGGCATAAATGTTAGCGTGTGACTGAAGAACGGACTCTATCGTGCAGGTTTCCTTCCTTCCTGTTGGTCCTGGAATAACCTCAGGCTTCCTCCTATATTCGATGTGATTGTAAAGGAGATCACTAAGTTCTTGTGTGAATTTGAAAACTCTACCACTGGAAATTTGCTTCAGTCTCCAAAACACATTGTGATCATTTCCCACTTTGGGTTCTTCGCCAGTCTCTCTGAGAAGCAAAGCGTCAACTCTAGCCATGAGTGACCGCACTGACTGGCGGCTTTCAACTTGGAAGTCGTGGCAGAATTCGGTCTTCAGCTGAGCAACTATGTGATATATAGATGCTTTGATAAACTGCTTTGCGAGAAAGGCCTTTATTTTGTTCCTCATTCTGTTCAAGCCCTGTTTGTCCTTCTGTTTGGATTTTGGACTTTGACCTGCAGCATATCTCTTGTCAAAACTCGTAAACTTCTCAGCAATGAACTGAGAAATGTCATCTGCTGCAGTTTTTATCTCAAGAGAAGATGCAGATCGCAGCAGCTCATACTCGGAGGCTGGCACATCTTTCAGAAGAGGGGCTGTGATTTCATTCACCTCCTTGGTAAGTATTTCTTGCATAGTTTCAGAGACCCTTAATGCCACCCACTCTGGGGTTTTTGGTTCCACAGATCTGACGGATAAATGATCTTCCAGCTTGCGTAGTTTCGTGGTGTCCTGTGTATGTATGGAGGTGGCCTGGCTATTTCTCTCTGAGCACGTTTGAGGTGTGTGAAACATTATCCCCCTGGCTCTGGCTGTGCATAACATTTTGGAAGCATGACCAACCATAGCATTGAGTTTGCAGGGGGGAGTGACATGATTTAGAACAGGCTCTGCAGAGCTCGCACCCGAGCAGAAGGCAGAGTTGACACTTTCTGCCACCTCTTTAACGATCAAGTCCCTCAGGAGTTCTAAGCTCTCACACTGGACTTGGTCCTCAAAGTCCAGAAACTCAGTAAATCTCTGGGCGAGTGTGCTGCTCACACGGGACAGAACATGCTCCTCTGACGCGACTGCATTTGGGGGCCTGGAAGCCGTCAGCAGGGTTTTTGAAACGCCCGTGATGAGCTCCAGAAGCAGCGCTGCTATCAGAGTTTTCGTGGCATCGTCAGGCACGCCTGATTTTACCAGCTGCCACTGTTCCACTGTGAGCCTCTCTAAAAAAGATGTGATCAGTGGACGAACATCATCCAGTGAAACCTCCTGGGATTGCGGCGTTTCTTTTCTGTCCATGGTGATTATTTGTGTTGTATGGTCGACGATCCTCGGCGTTTTGCGAATTCCTCGGCGTAGTTTCACACTGAGCGGAAACGTTGATTACCTGGGGGCGTCGGCGGGACGAACTTGCTCACATTATGCGGCGAGGCGCCTACGTCACCGCCTACGTCACCGCCTGCAACAAAGCGCTCTGGGGTGTGACGTAGCAGATCAAAGGAACGGACTCTTCGCGGAAAGCCCCGCCCCCATGGAGCGTCGTAGCAACCGTTGCTAGGCACCGGGAGGCGTCCTGTGGCAGGCCCCTGGTTTTCGGAGGACTGACGCAGCGACAGGTGTCAGAACCGGGAGACGCCATCTTGGCCAGGTTGCTCTTGTAAAGGAGAGAACGTAATCTCAAGCAGCGGTGGAAGAAGTATTCAGACCAATATAGAAATGTACAACCACTCAGAAAGTCCTGCATGAAATATCCTACTTAAGTAAAAGTAAATAAGCATTAGGAGCAAAATGTAGTTAAGGTATTGAAGTGAAATTACTGGTTTGGTTCCTCTGACCGATAATTTATCAGGGGTGGAAAGTATAATATATATATATATCGTCAATAAGTATATCAATGTATTTATATCAGTTTATAATATAATATATCAATGTTCTTTTACATGGCTGTATTGGTACTTAAAGGATCTGAATACTTCCCCCGCCACTGTATATTATTATATATGGCATCATTAGATGATTAGTACTGAAGCATCAGTGTGTCAGCAGCATGTTACTGTTGTAGCTGTTGGAGGTGGCGCTAGTTTGAACTAGTTTATATACAGTTTTATGTACAGGGACACCAGATAAATCGGAGGGGTTGAGCGATTATTAATGGGAGAGGATAGAGGAAAAAACGGTTCCGATTCACAAATCTGTTTTCAGTTTTGGGACTTTTTCTGTAATCTGTGACTATTGGAGAGATATGTGATTATTTACCGAAATGAAACCGCGTGAGAAGTTTAGAGGGAAAAATCAGCAGTTGGTGGAGCTGTTAACAAGTCATATCTGAAACTTGACCCGACTGCACACTGGTTTTTGTGGTTTTTGTGAGACATCAGAAGCCAAAAAGGTCGGAAACCACTGGTTTAATCTGTGTGTTGTATTTTAATAGCTTGTTATATTATCCATTGTTTTAAAATCCTCATCTTAAAAGTAACTAGTAACTAAAGCTGTCAAATAAATGTAGTGGAGTAGAAAGTGCAATATTTCCCTCTGAAATGAAGTGTAAGGTAGCATAAAATGGAAATCTAAAAAAGTCCAAGTACCCCAAAACTGTACTTAAGTTAAGTACTTGAGTAAATGTACTTAGTTACTTTCCACCCGATCTCAATTTTTACTGTAACTTCCAACTCTGTTTGAGTCTAACTCAGCTGGAAATGAAGGCCTCATTCGTGCTCCATCAGAATTTCTTCGATACCTTTGTCTAAATGAATATACCATGAAGTGACAAATCAGTTGTGAGTCAGCAAAACTAAATTTTTTGTTTTATGATTTTCAAAAGGTCACAGTCACCTTTTAGTCACTTATCCATTTGTTAAGATCAAGTCCATCCCACATCTTTAATAATTGAGAAACTCTTCTGTGCGCTCCACAGGAGACAATAGGAAGCCAGAGTCCAGAGTCCTTAAACCAGACAAGATCTACAGCCAGACAACCTGCGGAGGCCACCTCATCATTGAGGTCATTTCCTGGTCAGAGGAATCATTGCAGCTTCACGGTGGGGAAGCAGGGGTAGGCATCGAGATATCGGGTGCATTGTAAGCCTGGCGAAGGCTGGGTCAGGCGCATGTGCCGATCCCTGGCGTTGCAGATTAGCTCTAGGGACGTGGAATGTCACCCCTCTGGGGGGGAAGAAGCCGATGTTGGTGCGGGAGGTGGAGCGGTACCGACTTGATATAGTTGGGCTTACAATACTTGAACCGAACTCTGGGAGAGGTGCTGGACTCTATCCTATTTTCAGAGTTGCCAAGGTTGAGAGGCGCAGGGCGGGTGTGGGGACACTCACGAACCCATGGCCCAGCGCCGCTGTGTTTGAGTTCTCGCCGGAGAACAAGAGGGTCACCTCAATGTGACTGCAGGTCGCTTAGAGGAAGACTCTGACTGTTGTTTGTGCTTATACACCTAACAGCAGTTCGGAGTATCCAGCCTTCTAGGAGTCTGTGGGTGGGATCTTGGAAAGGGCACCAGTTGGGGACTGTAGTTATTCTGGGGGACTTCAGCTCTCATGTGGGCAATGATGGAGAAACCTGGAGGGGGATGATTGGAAGGAACGGCTTGACTGATCTGAACCGAAGTGCTGTTTGGTTATTGGACTTCTGCGGCTAGCCGTGGATTGGCCATAAAAAACACCATGCTCGAGCATAAGGTGGTTCATAAGTATGCTTGGTACCAGAACACCTTAGGCCTAGGAGCAGAACTGTTGACTGATGACCACCTAGTGGTGAGTTGGATCAGATGGCTGGGGAGGCGGCTGGACAGACCCGCCAAACCGACACACATAGTGAGGGTGGACAGGGAACGTCTGGCAGAGGCCACTGTCCATCAGGTCTTTGACACATGCCTCGGCAAAAACTTTGCACGCATCCCACGGGAGGCTGGGGACTGTTCAAAGCCTCCATTGTGGATGCGGCTGTTAGGGGTTGTGGTCAAAATGTCATTGGGTGGTCCCTTGTCACCAAACCTGTTTGTGATCTTCATGTACAGGATTTTAAGGTGCAACCAGGAGAGGGACAATGTCTGGCTTGGGGACCTCAGAATTGCATCTCTGCTTTTTGCAGATGACATGGTTCTGTTGGCTCCATCAGACCATGACGTTCAGCATGCAGTGGGGTGGTTTGCAGCCGAGTGTGAAGAGACTGCTGTGGTGTAAAGGGAGCTGAGCCAAACGGCAAAGCTTTTAATTTACCATTCGATCTACATTCTGGACCTCACCTATGATCATGAGCTTTGGGTAGTGCCCAAAAGAATGAGATCGCGGATACAGGCGGCTTAAATGAGTTTCGTCTGCAGGGTGGCAGGGCTCAGCCTTAGAGATGGGGTCAGGAACTCTGACATCTACGGGGAGTTTGGAGTAGAGCTGCAGACGAGCATGCCCAGCTGGTAGGAGATCCCGGGGTAGACCCAGAACACACTACAGAGATTATATTTCTCATCTGGCCTGGCAACGCATAGGGATCCCCCAGGAAGAGCTGGAAAACATTGCTCGGAAGAGGGACATCTGGACTACCTGCTGCCACCGTGACCCGACTTCAGATAAACGGCAGAAGATGGATGGATGAATGGGGTAGAAAAAATGTGATTTCGTCTTGTATCAAAGATGAATTTATTTCGTAACTTGCGCTGGTTTTTCTTCATATTGGTCTGCAGAACCTTAATAACACAAGGTCAGCCATGGGCAACAGGCAGAGCGAGGAGTTGTTTTTCTTTTTCTACTTTTTTTTGCCATTCCTGTCCAATCTTTCTGCCTTCTCCACCCACACCCTCACTTCCTCGCTCTTACTCTCTCAGCAGGATGACTCTGAAGGCTGAAAAGAGCACAGCGCTTTGGATTTACCAGATGTTTGGTCATGACGGCGGCTGCTCTGACGGATCCGAAACACATAAACAGGACTCCCTTCCATCAGAACAGGTCCAAAGGTTGCTGGTTGCCATCAGCTCGCCCGCTCTAGCTTGTTTTCTTCGGGATGTGAGCAACATAAACGTGACAGGAGGTGAAAGAGTGGCTGAAAGGCATGACTACAAATAGAGCCAGATTGGAACCGGAGTTGTGATGATTCATACATGTTGCTGAAGTACTGCCAGTCAAATATCTGCACATTATTTTGTGGAGGCAAAGGAAAAATATCGTTGCAGGGCTTTTTTACAATGCAGGTCAAATTTGGCGCAGAGTCAGCACAACCTAATGATGTTGATTTCGCACATTGAGACAGTTTTATATTAGTATTTCATATTGAAAACTCTCTAACTTGCTTTTTTGTAGAAAGAAAACTAAATTTGCATTTGTTGCATTCAGAAGAAAAATATGGTCCATGTGTTCTGTGTTCTCCATAACTGTAAAATTGCATTTTGTCAATGCAGGACTGAGTACGATGTTTTAAATTTTGAATTTTCTGCGTCTCTGTCTGTAAGCCGATCCGTTTCTCTGTTCACAAGTCAAACATAAGAGCACCGTGGCTCCATGTCGGACGTGACGTGACACATTGCGACCACGAGCCACCTGACTGCATCGATACAGGGTAACTGTCCCTCAACGTGTCGCCGCGGTAATACTGATGTCTCCTCTGCAACCGGTGGCTTACAGCAGGATTTACCTGTGGACAACTGATCTGATCCTGCCTATTTCCGACCAGCTCAAACCACAAGGCAGAGGCAAACACACAAACACACACACAGACACACACTTGCACATGCTCAGAGCAGATAAAGGGGTGAAAAGAGAGATTGTTGATGTCGAGTTATCTGTTTGTAGCTGCAGTTTCACATTTTTATAACAAAAGAAGTTTTTGTACATTTAAATTATATCAGATAGACTGTTGTCAATCATTTAAATGATTAACTATGGTATTTTATCATATTGTAAACAATACCCTCACTTAACCCTGTGTGTTTGTAAAGCACTTATGAAGTTATTGTATATTATTTGTTTATTATAACCCCTTCCCCTCTAAATTAAACTCAGACTCCATCCCATGTTTCACTCTCACTTTTGTTAATCAAAAGAGGCATCTGTTGTTGCCATGGTGATGGAAATTATCTCTCAGCATCAGGACCACAACATCCGGACTTTTTTGTTTTATTGTTGCGTCTTTCTAGCTGTAAATATAGAATGTATTGTGGTGTGTTCAGTCAACACTATATACAAAACTGTAAAACTTGAAAGGGGAAAAAATGCACTATAAACGCTGTCACATATTTGTAAATAGACATACGTCAGGATGTTGCATAAAACTGTTTAAAATATTTTATGAATTCAAACTGGACTGCAAGCTAAGGTTTAATTTTTAAACATGTTGCGCTGAACAATAACTCCTTTCGAAATGACGTGCATCAACCACTGCGAGGACTCCTGGAGACTCCTCGCCTCACTCTGTTTTGTTATGTAAGACTAAAGAAGACGATCAACAACGTTACTGACATGAACTCGCAATCAGATGCTGCCTTCAACATTGTGTGAATACACTGAGGTGTAATTGCTGGAAAAGGTGGGGTTTAAAGACTCTGCTCCAACTATTCTAGCCAGAAAAAATACTTTGAAATGTTTTAAAAAGTAAAAACATAGACATAAAACAGCAAAGATAAATGAGATAGTTTTAAAATCCCAGATAAAAGTGGGAGATCAAGAAAAACATCAAATATAGACAAGGCTGGATTACCAAGATGGCAAAGTGGGGAAGCTGCTCCGGTTAATGGGGGCTGTGGGGCCCTCCTGCAGGTTGATCTGGAAATGACTTTAGACCCAAATTAGGTGCAGTTCAAGGGTAGATAAAGCACGTGTGTGTATGTTGCTGTATAATGTAACTGCAGCAGCTGCTCACTCCTTCTAACAGGCTTGTTTTGTTATCAGACCCAATTCTGCTTTGCATACGGCTGCAGAGGAGCCAGTATTTTCATATTCACATGTAGTCCTACATCGAACGCTAACCAGAGGAACACTTCTTCTACTCCTGCTTTTTGGAAACAAAAGATTCTGGGTATTAAAACGACATATGGGGACTTAAAGAAACATTCCAACCGAACTATTGTGCACTGATGCAGTAGTTACTAAAACAAAACCTTCACGCCTGTTGATTCTCTGTTGGAGGAAACCATGGGGGTGCACAATGGATCAGCTCTGCTGGAAGAAGAGAAACAGGAAACATCTACAGACAAAAGTAATTTGTTTCTCGGTACAGCCAGATGCGTGCATTTCAACTTCCAATGTTTTTTTAATTTTAAGATACATTTTAACTCATTTTATTAATGAAATCATGATCTTAACACGACAAGTTAAAGGCTTTTCACTTTACACAGAGATCAAGTGCATAAAGTGGGTTTTTGGAGTACCGGCCATCTCTGTGTTTTATAGTGTAGGCTGTTTTACATGAAGACCAATTACTTGCATGGGCAGTGTGAGTTTTACTCATTATTACATCAGCTGATGATTTTATTAACGGCCTGAAGCTGATTTCAGCTTTACTGGCTGAGGTTTTGAGAAGTGCCGCCACCAACCGTGCAGTACAACAAACTTATCAATATGACTGTCTATGTATTAGAATCGCTTTTCAAAATAATGCAGCGTACTGCAAGCCTATGGCCTAGTAAAGGATAGGGTTCACTGCTGGTCTGTTGGACTTGTTGTAATTTCTGTGTTGCTGTGTTGTCTCTCAGGCTGGTTCAGTCAGCACAGGCAGCTGGCCCACTACTTCTCTCTGCTCTGCTTTCTGCTCACCATCGTCAATCTGCTCCTGACTCTCTGCCGTGAGTAATTCATGACACTGTCCTACTAATGGGAACAGGTGCAGTTAACCAAGGGGAGTCATGGAAAAACATCTGAGGTACTTGAGTCATCACTGAGGCTACCTGTATCTCCCCATAAGTCTGGTCTGGTCAATAAATCCCATGAAAAGAAAGGAGAGTCTGTGGCCCGCAGCCAGAAGTCCATTTGTTTCCCGGCTGAACACGTAAATTTTAAAATGAGACAGGCTATGAATGTCAAGTTTCTTTTTTTTTAAAAAAAGGCCCGGTATTTTCCCGAAACAGCTGGTCGCAGTGTTTTTAGCAAACGTTACTCGAACGGGGAGTGTTGTGGTGTTTTCATGGGATTCGTTGGCAGAAGCTTAAACTTCACAGTGTGGATGAGACTGATCACATCTTGACTTTGGCCCCAAGAAAAATCCATTATATCCTTCACTGTGACGCCAGCAGCTGCCACTGTGTCAGAAACGAAGACAACAGTCTTTTCACGTCTTATTTTAGCATGAATCTCTTTACGTGAAGCTTTTTTCAGGGAGGATTAACTCTTTATGTTTCTTCTGAGTGGTCTCATCACTTTGTTTTCTACCCGACACATCCTTTATGTGTGTGTGTCTGTTTACCACAGTGGTTCAGATCAACCTGGTGTTCCAGTCACAGTCGACCCTGCAGGAAACCAAACTGATGGATCTGACAAACAGACTGGGAAAGCTCAACCGGTCGTATCAGCTCCTGTTCTCCCAGTATCCTGCTCTGAACCAGTACTGCCCCGTCAGCAACGCCACCACGGGTGGTGAGTCCTGTGTGTGTGTTCTGGCACTTAAATCTCCTGAGGACCAGTTTTAGTTTCAGAGTGAGCACATTTTGTCCAGTGAGGACATTTCCAAGGGCAGATTGAGGATAATACCTGGTTTTAGGGTTACTGTTAGGATCCGGTTACGGTCAAAGGCAGTGGTTCCCAACCTGAGGGGCGCAGCCCCAAAAGGGTTCGCAGGTTAAATCTTTGGGGGCCTTAAGATCATTTACAGGTTAAGAAAGCAGAAACAAATTGCTGCTCCCCAAAATCATGTTTTCATGAATTTTTTTTTTTTTTTTCAGATTTTCCTCTGATCATTATTTATTTTATTTTATTTTTTTGAATTTCTGGATCATTCAAAGTTTTTCAGACCTTTGGAAAAATTATTCACAGAAGAGAAAAGGAGAAGGAAAGTGTTTGGTTGAACTGACCTCACCTGGTAGACATATGCAACTGTTAAGAGGAGTCAAAAAGTTTGGGGACCACTGGTTTAACGAATGCAGTATGTCAGTTAGTGTCCTCACAAGTATTTTAATCCAAACCTTTGTGTTTTGGGGGACCAGGTGTTTATTTGGGGGGCGGTGGTGGTGATGGTTGAGTTTAAGAGCCAATCAGATTGAACTGTGCATTTTGGATTCAGATAATCAGGTATTCTCTGCTTCTGGGTCCGTTCCAATACATGCAGTGAACATTGTGCATTACCTCCAACTATGTTTTTCCTTTTTACTCCTCAAATACAGTTTTAAGTGACACGATGGTGTAGTTTTCACTCACATACTTAAACAACATTTTGCATGTGCAGATTGATGCGTAATATACAGTAGTTTAATTTAATCAAACACACAATTAACCTTGTCAAAGTCAAAGCTACTGGATAAACATTGGGACATAATTTCGGTGTCGTTTCGATGTATTAAGACAGTTTTGAAACTTTTGGATTAAAAAAGTTCTCTATGATTTCATAATTCATGCATAAAAGGGCAAGAAACACTCATATTGGGATACTTCACAGCAGGAAAATTTCAAATCAGGGCTGAAAGTTGACATTTCTGCCTGAAAAGGTCATCTGGAGCTCGAAGCAGATTAAAACAAACCCGGAGGATAAATTATTTCCACCGTGTCCTCTCCTGTCTCTTTCTCGCTTCTCAGAGCGAGAGTGCAGACCGTGTCCGGCCGGGTGGATTCCTCAGGGAGAGAAATGCTTCTCATTCAGTCAGGACAGAGCCGACTGGATCGGCAGCCAGTACCGCTGCATGGCACTGGGGGGCGCTGTGGCCACGGTCGGGACAGAGGACGAGCAGGTGAACGCGTGCACACTCTGTTCCTGCCCTGTAGTGTTATTTATTCAACACATTCGGATTCATTTTCTTTATCATCAGAGAGAGAAGTTAAGAATAGATTTAAGACGTCTGTGAAATATGGAGACATCTGCAGGAGCAGTCGCTGCCTCAGGTCATCTGAGGGTTTTTTCTTTCACTGTTTTACTGCACACGTGCCACAGTTTATTTTCTTGATTGTGTTCCAGACTGAGAAATGGGGGGGGTCACAAGACGTTCCTTGAAAAAAACGGTGACATTTTCTGACACATTTTTTCAGCTCTTTCTGTGGCAAAAGGCCCAGAGTCTGAGCCAGGGAGACTCGTACTGGCTCGGCCTGAGGAGCAGCGGTGCTGACGGCGGCTGGCACTGGAGCGATGGCTCCTCGGTGGAGAAGAGACCGCAGTGAGTATGGAGGCAGGCGGGAAGTAGAGTTTGGTCACATGTCGCTTGATGACGAGTGACGCCGGGTGAAGATACTAAAGTTTACATCAGCCCCTGACTGAAACATTTGTTTTGCAAAGAAAAAGATTTAAAGCAGATTTAAAAAAAAAGCTAAATTAACTGAGTCTGTTCTGGTTAATAATCAAGAAGTTTCATCCTCGTTCAAACATGGTTCTACACTTAAAATGGAAATAAGTGTAGGACTTTGTCTCTGTGTCGCCGACAAAGTCTGATATATTGTATTTTTATAAATATATTATACTACTGTCAATAAACCAATAAAAAAAACAACAAAATCAGATAGGTAGTATTAGTAGTATTGGAGGGGCTTTTTTTATTTTATTTTGTGCTGTATTTTCATATGCAGCACTAGTGTTTTGCCATGGTAACAGATTAAAGTCTTGTTTTTCTCTCCTTCATCTCTGCAGGTTTTGGCAGCTCGAGCCCGATACCACGGGCGACAGCAGGGAGCTGTGTGGTCGACTCACCCCGGGAGGCGACTACAGGAGGAGCTGGCTCGTCTCCAGATGCTCCAGCCAGCTGAGGAGGATCTGTGAGAAGTTAAAGTAGGAGAAGAGACGAGAGGAAGCGACAGGAGACGAGACGAGGCGGCAGGAAAGGAGGCGAGAGGAGAGGTGAGGAGAGGAGGGGAGAGGATACAAGGAAAGGAAAGAAAGCCAAATTAAATCAAAGGAAGCAACTGACTAATGGACAAAATGTCTGAAGTGTGCGTAACAGCCTGCATAGCTTTTGATTTAAATGCTTTAACTGTGCAATAAAGCGTTCTACTCTCTAAAATCCTTCTTATTTATTTTATATTTGGTTTCCACAGCAGGGTCTCAGCTCCACTGATGCTCATGCACTACTCCACCTGCCACTAGTTACTTCGGTTTTTTTTCCACATTTGCTGACTCACATTTCTCTACGGGGAGTTCCCTTTTTTCCCGACACTTCACGCCGTGGACTCAGCAGCGGCCAGCGTGGACTATAACTGCTGATGGCGTCTCATCGCTCTTGACTCAACGTGCGCGCAGCCACCGCGGCTGCTCAGCCGCCACCAAACCTCTGCGTATTTACAGTCCACTTTCGCGTCTTCACGTGAATGTTGTAAAAACCTAAAACGAAACACATGTTCGCTGCAAATTAGACGGCGATTTCCTGCATTCTGCTGCATCTAAAAAGAAGTTAACAAAAAAGTGGACTGTGCCTATTTTTATTCCTTCATGACCTCTAATGGAAGACTTGTGCAAGGTGGGCAAAGGGGGCAGATGAGGCTGAATCCAGAACATTTCATAATTGCGTGGGAAGAGAGGTTCACAGCCCGTCCCAGGAAGGCGCCCCGCTTCGCCTCCGCCTCACCCTCCATTCCCCAACCCCATGGGGGAATCCCTGTCCTCGTGACGGTGGGAAGCTTGGGATCAGACGTCCCTCTTGGCCTCAGTGAACGCCAGATGTCAGGGATGGATCAGGTTGCAAAAATAGATTCTTTCCCGGGGGACTATCGCCGTTTCTACATCGGTGGCTATTCTCTACATGTACAATGTGTTAGGGTGAATACGTAGAGTTTTGTACGTCATTGCTGGAGTTGCTTTGGTTTTTCTGGGAATTACCACGTTGCTCCCCGCGCCACGCGTCCGGCAGGTGACAGTGTTACCTTTTCAACCGTCGCCCGTAGCGTGGTAGTTGTTCCCCGACGTGCCCTGCGAGGGAGCAGCCCGAGACTCGAGAATCAAGCGGGATTTCTGCGTGAGGGCTTTTTCATAGGAATCCCGTGCTCCCTGCTTCGATTGTTTTTAACCGATTGACCTCTGTCGGCCATGTGTTATATATGAGGTTTTTTTGAACCAGCGTTAGTTTTATTCCTCACAAAGGGCGAGTTTTCAGCTGAGCGTTCAAGTTTGGCCCATCACCGACTCTCCAGCCAAACCTGCTTCATGTCGCGTTAGAACGATCCGTTGTGAGCAGTCGAGATGCGCCGAACTCCGTTCGGGAAAGCAGCGTGTTTGTAACGTTCCCTCTGTTGCCTTTGAACGCACGGCTCGGAGAGCGCAGTTGGAGGTTTCTCACCGCGCAGTAGGGTCATCTGGTAAATTCGGCACGGAGCGCAGTCATCAAGACCTTTCTGAAACTGAGCCAATCGGAAAGTTTAACATTTAGTCCCTGGTTACCCGGTGTTTTGGGCGGTGTGAATGGTGCGTGCATTGAGATGCAGATCCACTCGCTTGCTACTTGTTTGTAGTTTAGAGCTGAGCCGATGAGTCTATTAATCGATTAGTCGACATGACAGAAAAACAGTCTGCAGCTATTTTGATAATCAGTTACAATCGTTTCAGCCATTTTCCGAGCAACAATAGTGGGAAAATGCCAAATACTCTCTGGCTCCAGTTTCTTGACTGAGAAACGTTGCTGCTTTTCTGTTTTCTGACACTTTAAACTGAACATTTTTGAGCTTAGGACTTGTGATTGAACAACAACGAGACGTTTGAAGACGTCACCTCGGACTCTGATTGACTGCGACGGGTCTTTTATTTATTTATTTATTTACATTTCATAGACCGCAACGATTCATCGATTAAACGAAAAAATAATCAGCAGATTGATGGAGGTGAGAGTTATCATTAGTTCGCGGCCCTGGCGCAGTGTGATCGCATGGTGTCGGTCCTCCGCGGATCTCCAGCAGCGGAAGATGTCTGATCCGATCCGGGTGCAAAGCAAGGACTAGGGGACGGCTCCGTCCGACGCCCGATCACCAGACACCAACCAGACACGCGACCGCTCCCAGAACTACCCGGGTAAACAAGACCACCCGCCTCACACAGTTTACTTCACTGCCATATACTGTACGTGGCTCTCGAAGTTGAAACCGTATCCGGACGGTTAATGGAGGAGTCCGTGTCGCAGTCGCAGACTCCTTCAGGCCTCATCGTGCCTCTGAAGTAGAATCCATCTGTGTGTTTCCGTGAGTCAGAGCCATGCTGGGCCGCTTTCCCCCTCGAGCTGGATCCAACCTGAACTTTTAGCCAAAGCAGGTGAAGAGAGATGCATCTGCCTCGGAGTCGCTCTGCTTTGCTCTTCAGCTTCGTCCGCCTCCCCCTTCACTTTCCTCCTAAACGTCACCACAGCGTTTGGCTTCTGTGCTCTTGCACCCGTGTGTTGCGCGTTGTCGCGTTTGCTGAAACGAAGAGTGGATCAACAACTGCGAAATTGCGACTGCAGATTAATTGTCAACCGTTTAGATAATCGATTTGATCGTTTAAGCCTCCAGTGGACATTCTCTTGCTTTCGTTTTCTCCCTTCTCTTGGCTGTTTTTTCTTTTCTTCAGAGAAGAAACACTGACTTCGAAGTGACTTTTTCTCCTGTTCTAAGCCATCCCAGTAACGTCCCGTTCGAATTTGATGTTTTCACAAGAAACAGGATGGGTTGAAACTGCAGAGGAATCCGAATCATTTATCTTTTGATCCAAGAAAACGCCACCAGCGTTCCTGAAAGGTATGGAAACATTCTGAAGTACATAAATTTGGAAGTATTCAAGTGTTGGATAATTGCCCTCTATTCAAATAAACACAAAAAGCGAGACTAACACTAATTTTTTGGCTTGTCTCATGGTTTTGTGTCTTAGATATAATGCCGTAGAGATTAGTTGTTGTTTTTTTGTGCTAAACTTTGTAATGATGTAACAAGATCAAGGTAAGGGCTACATTTTTCAGGTTACATGCCAAAAATATGTCACGGAAAACAGCATAAGAAAAAAAATCATCAGAAAAAAAATCAAGTCAGTTTATTTATATAGCCCCCAAATCACATATCCGCCTCAGAGGGCCTCGGCGTGAGTACAACACACAACACACAACACAGTTATGAAAGCGGAAAAAAAAAGTTTAAAGAGGAAAACAAAAGAGGAGAAACCTCAGCAGGAGCGACAGAGGAGGACGCCGAGAAACAGAATGGCAACATTTAGTAAATGTCGATTTCTTCATTGATTTGGAGTCAAGCAAATAGTTTTAAAAAGGAACAGGACAAAAGCACAAGAGCAGGAGTCGAGAGAACCGTCTCGGCACAGGGTCCGTTTAGTCGCCGTTTCGGAGCTTTTGATCATATCGCTTGATCTTCACCGGCAGATGGGGTTTGCCTACTTTTCTGGGCTGAAGGCTAAAGTTCGACCTTGACCTTGGGAAGAACGGATGAGAACACGGTCTCGGGCACGGGGTCCGTTTAGTAGCTGCTCCGGAGCTTTCGGTCACTGAATGCAGTTTAGTTCTGTTTGCTGCTGGGAAACTGCTGCGTATAAACATTTCTGGTTGAGACGAACCTTTGCAGTCGCGTGGTTTTTTTCTAAGCTCATTCAGGTAAAACAGAAATATGCCCAATGTCACTGCTTCATGATTTCACTAAACCTCTCAGCTGACTTTTCTTACTGTCTCAGTGTCACGAGCAAATCTCGAGACGGAGGGAATTGCAGCCTGTGCATCATTTAACATCTGCTACGTCCGGGTCCCATTCGTATCGACACGGACCGGTATCAAACCGCTTCTGATAGAAAAAGGCTCGAAGAGTCACCGCGTCTGCGAGTGAAGCATCACCCGAGCTGCACCGCGTGACCCGTTGCCCCAGTAACGGGCCGCGTTGCATCAGCATCCGCAGCATCGGCCGCAGCATCGCTCACCCGGCGGCTACTGTCAAGGTCGCCAGCGAGAGGCATCATGGGAAGGCGAGGAGGACACCAGGGAGGGAGGGGTCGCAGTCATCCCCTCGCGACCCACACGCACCCTCCTCCGCGCATGCGCCCACGCTGTCGTCAACTGATCTGACCAAGTAACCGAATAACGGCAGCGGCCATAATAGGACGCGGACGCCGCGTCGCCTCCCGGGATGCGGCGGTGACGCGCGGGACTCACGGATTTCTGCAAGTCAAAGCGGAGGGGCGGGGCCGCGTCACGGCATCCCAGCATCCTAGTTTTTCATAGGTTGAAAAAAAAAAAAAAAGTCGTAAAAACAACCGCGTGCGGTTACGTGCGGCTCTGCTCGCAGCTCGCGTATGAGACGAATGAAAAGGGAGAAGAGGGGGAGGCACCGCTGCGAAAACCGGCTGCGGCAGCTCGGCGAGCGCGTCCTTTGTGCGGCCCGGTAGTCACGACAGGTAAGTGCCAGTCTATCGTCCGGGCTGTGCTGCAGGGATTTGGGATCTTTTGGGGGGGGGCACGCCGGGGTGGGAATAATCTATCGCCTGTTCCCCCCTCGAGCGACGTTAGGACATAGGACGAGGCTCGTCGACAAAAAATACCCTCGACTCAGGCCGTTTCTTTTCTTCTGTAGCTTCAAATGTGCCCCGTAAGATCCCCTCCATTGATTATTAGTGATTGGTTTTTCTGATGGGGAGGGAAGGAGAAGTGGCCGTGCCCCCCCTGCCCGGCGGAGACGGCTGGTACCACGGATAGCGCCCACTGAGGTTTGTTCATTTTCCCGCAGCTGAGAGCGCCGGCGGGCGGAACCTGCGCCACCTGAAGATCCCAGCCCCGCTCTGCAGCTCTGATCTGGAGTGAAACAGAAGAAACCGCAGCAGCCGCGACAAAATCCTCCAGCTTGACTTCGGAAGATGGAGGCGCAGGCAAGTGCTTTTCTGGTTTTATTTTCCGGGGATTTGAATGAGGAGATGAGAGTAAAAAGAGAGGCGGGGCTCTGGTTGTCGTAGCTCCGGACCGTCCTTACAACGTCTCCTTTGCCACAGTCCACCCGACCTGCGATTTCTGTGTTCGCGGCGCAGCGGGGGCGGCGTGAGTCACCGGGAGCTCTGCAGACGCGTGTGCGACAGAAGCCTGGTGGCCAGTGAACGTTTGGGGGGGGGGTGAATATGCAACCTTTGACCCCTGTTTCTCCTGTGTCTATGCGTGAGGACCAGGCATCCTCACACCGGGAGCACCGGAAGACGAGCATCCATTTTCTGCTCCTCGCCTCCTCGAGAGGCACAGTGACCGTGCGTCCTTGTCGAGGCGCTTTCCGGTTTCTGCTGCGGCGGCAGAAGGTAGAAAAATAGAGCAGCTGCCCGCCACCGGTGACTGCAACGCGTTCGCACCCGTCCTCCCGTGGGATTTGCGCGAAGGACCTGTAGGAAGATGAGGGAAATCATTAGGCGACGGGGGGGGGGGGGTGGAGCAACGCGGGCGCAACGGAAAAGTTCATCATGATGTGATTTTTTTTTTTTCTTTTACAAAATACATGTAACACCTGGGATGCATAATGGCTTCCCCAAGGCCAAAGGCCATTTTTTAAAACCAACAAACCAAAAAAACACGTCAGTTGATTCCACAGTTACAGTGGACGGCGTGTCGATGATCATCTGTGGACGTTTCCAGACGAAACCACAAAGGGAAGGTTTGATCCGATGGGTCATAGTTACGGGTTTGCTCAGTTCAGCTGACTTCACCAGCCAAGTGCGTTAACCCGTCAGGCAGAGGGTCGTGCACCGGCCTCAGAAAAGCGGCAGCAACGTGACCTTACACTCGCCGTTATCGACGTGTCTTCACAAGCTCAGCGGCGCAGACATTTGCGTTGCCCACGGTGTCCGCTCCGCGCGGCCTGCGCCAGATGTTGACCGGCCCGTCGATACACGCTGGAATCCGGCCGGTAGCGTCAGTGAACTAGTCGCCGCAACAGGTCAGCGCCTTTCCCCTTCGTCCTGGCTTCACCCGGAGGTCGAGGGTCGAGGGAGACGGCTGGCCCGGTGCAGATGGGGGGTCAGACGTAGTCATCGTATTTGCGTGTCCACGCCCGCTTGCGGCGTTGTCGTAGAGCACGAGCAGGTGGGCTGCGCGGGTTCGCGAGGCCCCGCTGCACGTATGCAGTCGCGTGGGAGCGCCGCGGTTGCTGTCGGCCCGCGTCGATAAAAACTGTCACCTCTGGGGCCGTTGCCATGGAGACGGAAGGAAGGAAGCGGGGCTTCGGGTGGGGGAGCGACACGGACGCGTTTGGCTTCAGGCAGACAAGTGCACACATTTTCCTTTGGAGCGAGGCAAGAAGACGGAAGGTGCAGTTGTTGGAAGATAAGATGTGAGAGAGGAGTCAGAGCAGTCACCTCGCTCACAAATACAATGGTTTCACCACAAACACCTGCAGGTACCTGACTCTCCTCTGGTGCTTCCACGTGTTTTGTCCAATCAGAGCGTTCAGAAATTGAGAGTGTTTTTCAGCAGGTTAGTCATACTCGAAACGAGACATTCTCAGCTGGTGTCCCCCCATATTTTTGTTTGTTTGTTTGTTTGTCGCTGCTCTCCTGTAAACAAAATAAGACGTCTGGAGAAATGAGAGTTAAAGAGTTGAATGATGCAACGAGGATTCAGAAAAAACCATCCCACCACCCATGAGATTTGTCACCAAAGTGCAGCACTAGTTTACAACTCTGCTAAACTCTGCTGAACTGGGAGCCGAGCGCTAAGCCAGACGTGCGCCACAACAGGGTTCGGGTTCTCAACAGGACTAAAACTCTCGATCGTTAAACGTCAAAGTGTAACTAAGGAGCAGCCGCGTCAGTGTTTGAGCCGCAAACTCTTGTTATTGACCCTGATCTGAGACGTTTCGGGGGGGGGGGGACCCATCATTTCTACTGAGTCACTGTGACTTGACAAAAAAAAATGAGGGAGATGGAGAGAAAGAGGAAGGTGGGCTTCAGGGAAATTATAACAGGACGGTGTGTGTGAGAGAGAGACACCACAGTCAGTTTCACTGTAACATTTAGTGGATCTAGCAGATGCGAGTGCCACCATTTGGTCCCGGCACGTTGGAAGATACTTCCTGGCTTTTGAAAGCAGTGTTGTGATTAAAAAAGAAAAAAAGATAAAATGAAAACCTCTTTAAAGACAAAAGTCTGTCTCCGGTTTCCGTTGGAAGCGCCGAAAAAGACAACAAGTGCAGTCAGATCCCCGTCCGTCCATTACGCGGACACACCCAGAGAGATGCGGGGGCTTTCAGTCGGCGTGGGCTCACCAGATTATTGATGGCTCTTAAATGTGACCTAAATCCTCGGGGGAATGTATGCAAACCAGGGCTGTTGGCCAAAGAGCAAATTTCATTAACCCCAAAAGCTGCAAAGGACGGCAAACATCTCGGTTTAAAGGGTTTTTACTTCACATATTGGAAGAAATGAGTTGTTGTTTTTTTTGTGGACACTGTTCAGTACGGGTGCAGGACCAGATGGATGTTTGCTTGTCAAAGACATCCAAGGTTGAAATATTGCATTTTTGTGAAGTTATTTCCCCCGGTACGTCGGTGTAGAAACCACAAGTCAGTCAGAAAACCCGACGGTTTTGAGGGGAGCTCCTCCGACTGCACCGGCGCCACGCTGACGTCAGCCAGCGACTGACGGAGAGAGTCTCCCTGGCCGGCATCAGCTTGGTAGCATAGACACTAGGTTGGTGGTTGGAGTCATCGATAGACTGATAGTCTAGAGCAAAAAAAAAAACCATTTGAAGGACAACAGAACCCCGTGAAACGCAGAAGAAAAAAGTTGACTAGGTGGATGGGAATAGGGCAGTTTGATGGTACTCCCTCTTCGAAGACATCACAGCCCATTGGTTCGATTTCACAAAGTATTTTGATGAAAACTAAGCCGTGACAACAAATCTTGCTCTTATTTCAGGCAAAACACCTTCTACTCACTTACATGTTTCCTGTATTTTTTGAAGCAGAGTGTAAACTGACATGACAAGGGCCCTAAGGGGGGGGGGGGGTCACGCTCTCCGCCCTGTCTTGAAAAGGTTCCCTAGGTCAAAGGCGTCACGAGACTCGCACGTTGCACCTTTGCAAACTCATTTGAGTGTAATCAGATTACCACGTGGCAAATCTCGGACCAGGCGATGTTGCACTTTGGACACCCCCCCCCCCAGCAGGTCAGTCCAAGCCATAATGACCACAAGCTCGGTGGATCCCCGCCAGACATCAGGAACACACTAGCCTGGTGGAGGTGAGGAACGCTGTTTCTTCCTCCACCTCATCCATTGTTTTCATACATAAAGATGCGTGTTATCACGTACTTTAAAGGTGTCCTGGTTTATCCAGGTTCAGTTCAAGGCTTTAATGGGGATTTTCTGGGAGAAAATTGATGTGAAAAGTCCCACTTCCCTTTAACCTCGATCTACTTCGTTGCGTAGTTTTATTTCTTCATTTCTAGCTTCAAGTAAACCTTTTCAGCACACACCGAGGCCACAACATCTGACCTCCGTACCGGCAGCGACGGGGTCAGATGTTGTCGCCACAGGTTGCTGATCTGAGCTCTGAAACCCTTGTGATTCTCTGACCATCAGCTTCAAGTATGAACCACAGAGTGTAAAAGAAATCCTCCGGAGTTTCTCAGCAGACGCAGCACTTTCGGGTCACTCTCTTGAATAATTCCACTTTGACCTTTATGTCAATTCCCGTACGTGTTTCTCTCCCCCGCTCTGATTGGTCCGGCGTGGCCAGCGCCCCTCTGGCTGAAATGAATCCTGAGAAGTGCTGGCGGCGCTAATATTATCTGACCTTGCGCCTCTGTTACTGTTGTGCCAAGGGCGGCGGATCACCTGAGGCCCAGGTCTCTATACTGTCTCAGGTGACTGCGGTACACATTCTGCTCCGTCAGCACTGAGTCCCCTTATTGCTCGTACACAAACATCGGCGGGAACAAAGACACGAGGGCCCAACGCCTACTGCTGCGACCCGGCGTGACCTGAATCTCTTATGTGGGATGGGTTAAGATAAGAGGCGCTTGATAAAGCTTTACTGACTCATTTCTGCCCAGCAGTCTCCTGGTCGGGGTTACCGTGATGCCCTCCGAACTCCACGTACCTCCCATTGCATGGTGGCGTAGACACCAGCTCCCCGTGACCCCGAACGGGAGAAGCAGGTCGGAAAAATGAAGGACCGGGTAGCTGGAACACGGTAGAGAAACTAAACCTCTCTTCTGCAACTCCAATCGGGTTTAAACAGCGTTTGACTTTCAAATACCCGGATCAGTCTGCTGTTTGAAAACAAGGATACACAAAACAAGGATACACAAACGTGTATATTGAGTCTACCAAAATCTGGTTCAATAATTTGTAATGGAAAGCGTGGGACCCACATGTCCTTGTCAACGCGTCCTTTAACGAACAACAACCCCACACAGACACAGATAAATGGTCATTTAGTTCAGCGCCGTTGGCCCTGATGGGCGGGTGTGTTTGAGCAGACACGGCGGTTTGGTGGTTCAGCCCCTGGCTCCGACCTGTTGAAGTGTCCTCGAGCAAGACGCCGAACCCCCAAGTTGCTCCGGACGCGACTGGGTCAGCACACCGCACGGCAGCTCTCACTGAGGGAGGCAAAGTGCAAAGCACATAGGGTGTATAAATATATTCCATTCACCTTAATTTAACTTTTTATCCAGGTAAAGGTTCCTGTCTTTCTTATAAATGCCCTGCCTCATATTCATTTTCCAGTTTATCATCCTACCTTCCCTCGCAGATCACGGAAGTATCATCACCTTATTTTAAAGAGTCAGAAAGTTCCTCTGCTTTCTTTCTCCCGGGGCGGCCGGGGGATCGTGGAGAGACTGGTCCTGGTTTTCGTCAGTTTCTTCCCTGTGTGACTGTGTGAACCGGCTTTGGTCGGGCGACAGTATCCCCAGTTTTTAGTGTTCACTTAAATGACAAGCAGGAGGACTTGGAGAAATTAACAGGGAAACAATTAAAAATGGGATCATATTTAAAATAGACATGACTTCAATCACCATCTCTCAGTATAAGTTACAGTTTTTCTTTTCTTACTATGGATCAATTTATAGATTTTACTGGACATTTAAGTTAATTCAAGAAAAAAGAAAAAGAAGTTTAGACTTCGATCAACTTGTAATCGGCTGACTTCATAAAATGCCACGAGCTCCTCAATACTTCCTCCACGGCTCCAGGAGGGCACAGACATAGCATCTGATCGTCATGACGACGGCGGCGGCTCCTATGTAATACCCCGCCCTGATTTCATTACGGAGACGAATCGACGGCTTTATGGGGCGCGGCTCAGTTGCAGGAGCGGGTGGGCTGCTCCAGGATTGAATTTCCTCGACGTTTAGCTGATTATGTTCAGGAAAGAAAATCCCACAGTCTCGTGGAAGCAGCCGGTGCTCTGCTGTGCCAGGCTGGTGCTTTAGTGTGCAAGGCCTCCAAGATGTGATACCAATAAAGTCCATTTCCAAAATGTTGTGTATCCATGTTTTCTTTTGTTTTTTTTAGTCGTTTTACATGATATTTATTTTTGTACTTCACTGTTAACTTATAGAAACATTTACATGGGTGCCATTATCGAGAGCTGCAACAGGGGCAGGTAACAGTGATTTCATTATTAAAAAGAAATGATGAGTAATCATGTGGGCTGTGTTCATGTGTCGTCGGAGCACGAGTTCACTGTTTGATACCTGATATTATTGTTTATGTGTACGTGTGTCACTGCGTCACTGATCTGTGTGGCCTCGGCGTCGCAGTTTCATTGCATCCGTCTGCCACCGGCGGTGATTTAAAATCCCATTATGAGCTCAGATTTTTATTTATTGTGTTTTTCTCTCCTTGTCTCCGTACTCCGCCCCTCCTCACCTTGCCGCATCCATCCCCATTTTTTCTGTCTGCCGTCTCCGTCCTTCGTCTTTACCCCGTCTTTCTCTCTGTCCTTTCTTCCCCCCACCGCTCCAGGAAAAGCAGGTAACAGGTTACCTCCTGTTCTCCCTGTCCACCGCCGTCATCGGCTCTCTGCAGTTTGGTTACAACACGGGGGTCATCAATGCTCCCGAGCAGGTTGGTAACATCATTGCGTGTGTGTGGTGCCAAGTCGACGAGTCGATTTAAACATAAATTTCTTAACCCCGGGCAGATTTAAATCGGGTGACTTTAGTACAAGTGCAGGTGCAAAGCAGGTGGAGCTCTTCAGACCCAACTTAACTTGGTTAAAAAACTGTTTTGGCAAAGTCATAGAAAATAAGATTACGAAAAATGCGGTTCATCAGTCGACGGAATACTGGATACCAGATGCTAGATACATTTTGGGAAATCAACACTATCTGTTGGCAAAGTATGGGGCTAGCCAATAGTAGCGTAAAGACTGGAAGTCTGGGACAACAGCTAGCCTGCTACACCTCTGAAGCTCACTAATTAACGGTTCCTTCCTTGTTTGTTTGACCTGTTCGCAAACAGAATCGAGAAAATTCAAATTTCTGTTTGTGGGGGGAGTCACGTGCTGTAACTTTTCCTCGATGACGCTAAGGACAAAGCCACACCAGCTGTTTCCAGCTTCTTCTTAGCCTCTAGCTAAGCTAAAGTCAATCACCTTCTGGCTCCAGCTCTGTGCTTAGCGCAGACATGCGAGTGGTAGCGATCTTCTCAACTAAATCTCAGAAAGAAAGCAAATAAATGTATTTTTATTTATTTAAAAATATTATTTCATGCATTTATTAAAATGCAAGAAAAAAACAGTAGCGTCATCAACCCATTTCTACTTCAAAGTTGAATTTGGTTGGAGTTCCTGCTGCTTCTGAGATTTTTCTGCTCTTCTCCTCATCCATCCATCCGTCCATCCATCCGTCCATCCGTCCCTGCGTTCAGAAACTGCGATCTTTCTTCAACAACACCTGGGTGGAGCGTTATGGTGAGTCCATCAGCCCGGGGGTCTGTACCATCGTCTGGAGCGTCGCCGTCGCCATCTTCAGTGTGGGCGGCATGGTGGGCTCCTTCAGCGTGGGTGTCATGGCGGACCAATTTGGCAGGTAGGACGTGGCTTTTTTTTTGGACCCGTTGTACGATATAACCAGTTGACACGTAAGCTTTTGCTTCTCTCATGACCGAGTGAAACACAGGTGGAAGTTACGCCATGTGTCTTAATTCCCATCTCCCAAACGAGATTTTTTTTTTTTCAAACATATCAACCTCATCAGAGTATTTCTTTCCTGGGAGTTTTTTTGTTTGTTTTTCCCCCTCTAATGGCTCTGTCTATTTCCTGTGTGGTTCGGCTGCGCCGTCACAAGCCATTACTCCTAATGGAGTTGATGAAGCGTGTCCATCTTCAGCCCACTGCTCGGCTCTAATGTTCCCCTGAGCTGTTCCTTCCTCTCTCCATTTCGCCTTGAGTCTCGCCCTTGTTCTCAAGCCACAGTCGACACACAGACGTGAGACTGGTATTGCTGTTTTCATCTGACACTCGGAAAGAGAGTGAATGAGCATGTTTCCCCAAAATGTTGAAGTAGTCCTTTAAATACATGCAGCTAATAAAATCCAAAACTCTGCACAACAGACAAAAGTAAAAAGAGAAAACAAAAGAAAAGATAGATTTCATTGACACACAGGGTCGTGCAGTCACACATAAACACACATATGTTTGCACTGTGAAACTGGACTAACACCTGGAAAACACCCGACCTTCGCAGGCACTCAGGCAGGTCAATCGGTCCTGACACACTCAGGCTAATTTCTCAGTTAATCGATGAACTTGTCAGTTTCTATTTTCCTTAACCACAAACCTCTCAGCTGCTCTTCTCACCACCAACCCCCCCGTGTTCCTGTTGCTAATCACTAATCTACAGAAATATACTGCGATTGCTGAACTGTATGTTTAGAGATACTGTTTAATCCATCGCTCCCAGCTAGCGCTCCCCAGTGTGCCACTATAATGACGTCTGTATACCAGTGATTCACACAGCCAACTGCATGATAATCATGTGACTTTTCTGCAGCAGTTTATTTTTAGATGGATATTTACAATTTCTTGGGATTAAATCGACCTTTTCTTTTAATGAAAGTCATATTTTGATTTAAATTGGTACCAAATCAAATAGCTTCATCCAGGAAACCACCTAGAAAATTATAAGGACATTTCGTGCCTGTAAAATTAAGTGTTATTGTTTTTTGTTTTTTTTTTCCAACTGATTTTTTCAGAAATTTTTAACAAACTTTTTGTTCATAGTTGGTAGGTACGTTCATAGGTACGTTCTGGTTCTAGGTACCAAACATCTAAAGCGGTCATTCAAAAAATTCTGTGGGGGAGAATCGACCTTCAGTCTGCCGACCGACCTTTTACAGACCGTTGTCACCACACCAGCCTTTCCTCTTGTTACTGATTTTTTTGGTCCTGTTGTGTTCACAAAACCGAAATCTGCGCTGTCCCCTCTGTCCTGTCTTCGTCCCTCCTCCTCCTCAGGCGTCGCTCCATGTTCCTGGTGAACTCTCTGGCGGTGATCGGTGGCCTCCTCATGGGCTTCTCCACCATCTGCTCCTCCTATGAGATGGTGATCGCCGGACGTCTGGTCATCGGCCTGTTCTGCGGTCTCTTTACCGGCCTGACTCCCATGTATGTGGGCGAGGTGTCACCCACCCCACTCCGAGGAGCTTTTGGCACCCTGCACCAGCTCGGCGTGGTGGTGGGCATCCTGATCGCTCAGGTCAGTATGAGGCTCGCTAACGGGATTTTTTGCGATTAAAGCGTTATTACAAGTATTCTGATGGTGCGTTTTGATAGAGTTGATTATGGTATTTAACTAATTAGTGAGTGGTGTTGTAAATCCGACCCTGCTGTTGTGGTCCCTGGTGTTTAGATCTTTGGTCTGGAGGCTCTGCTGGGCTCTGACAAGATGTGGCCCCTGCTGCTGGCCCTCACCGTGGTCCCCGCTGTGGTGCAGTGCATCCTGCTGCCCTTCTGTCCCGAGAGCCCCCGCTTCCTGCTCATCAACCTCAAGCAGGAGGAGCAGGCACGCAAAGGTGCGCACTGATACTGCTACAATGCTACTGCTTCTACTGACGGTAGAACTGCATCTACCAATGATAGTACTGCTTCTACTGACGGTAGAACTGCATCTACCAATGATAGTACTGCTTCTACTGACGGTAGAACTGCATCTACCAATGATAGTACTGCTTCTACTGACGGTAGAACTGCATCTACCAATGATAGTACTGCTTCTACTGACGGTAGAACTGCATCTACCAATGATAGTACTGCTTCTACTGACAGTAGAACTGCGTCTACCAATGATAGGACTCCTCTGCTGCCAGTGCCACCGCTCTACCACAGCGACCAACACTGCTACTGCAACTCCTGTCGTTACCTCCCAGGCTGCTACAGCCACTGCTTTCACTGTCATCACTAACATCAGTTCTACTACTGTAGTACTGCTACTGCAGCTATCAGTACCGCAACTACTGACTCTTTACAAGTACAAATACCACTACAGCTACTGCTTCCACTGCTGCTACTAGCACCTTTACTACCAGTGCTACTACAGTACCACTCTTTACGCATTTATACTACTATTGTAACTACTGCCTCTAATCCCTGCTGCTGCTATTACTACACTATAACATCCTCTACTGCTACTGCTGCCAGTATACTGCAGCCGCCAACACTACTACTTCTTTTACCGCTACAAATAACAATGCTAGAGCCAGTTCTTCTACTGCTGCTACTGCAAATTGTACTTCTGCTGATACCTCCCCTACTGCTATTACTGCTCTTACTGCTACCACTGTTCCTCATATAATGCTGCTAATTCTGGCGATATTTCCACAACTGCTGCCACCACTGGCACCACTTCAGTTACGCAGGTTACTTGCTTGCTGCAAGTATGGTATACGTATTTGGGAAATGCTGTTGCATTAAAAAGAAGGGAGGAGAAGGGGGGGAGAGGCAGAGAAGGATAGATTCTGTAGTGAGAGAAAGAGAGAGAGAGAGACAGGTCATTGCGAAGCGAGAAAGCGAGAAGGAGCGGCGGTAGTTATAGATACAGAGGGGTGAGATCAGGTGAGTCAGGGTGATGCTTTAGCCTGGAGAGAAGGGTTCTTGAACAGACAGAAGGTTCTGGCATCTGTTCAAAACGCAGCCTGTCAGGGTCGACCCTGAGGCACTGACCCACTTCTCCTTCACACCTCTCGTCTGACACAAACAAACAAACAAACAAACGCAAGGTTCAGGCTCTAGAGTTAAAGGCCGTCCTGGATGAGATTTCGCCATGTTTGAAATTACTGTGGCGTACGTTCTGTTCCTAGAGAAATGAGACAATTCTGCAGGCGTCATCCCAGCGCCCAGGACTCGATCTTTGATGGCTCCCACGTGGTCAACACAATATTTGGACCTGCTATCAACGACGGAGACAACGACGAGTGGCGAAGTCGATAACGTGTTCTGTTTCCGTTCTGTTGGCAGCGCTGGTGCGTCTGCGCGGCAGTGAGGACGTAAGTAAAGACCTGCAGGAGATGAAGGAAGAGAGCGCTAAGATGGCCATGGAGAAGAAGGTGACCATCCCCGAGCTGTTCCGCTCGGCGGCGTATCGACAGCCCCTCCTCATCGCCGTCATGCTGCAGCTCTCCCAGCAGCTGTCCGGGATCAACGCCGTGAGTCAGCAACGGGCAGCGTGCCCCCACGCACGCACGCAGACACACACACACACACACACACACACACACACACACACACACACACACTTCTTTACATTCATGAGTTTAGTGTTTATTGTTAGTTTGGATCCCCATTAGTTCTTGCCTTGTGGTTCACATTAAAAAATACAGACACTATTTATATATATATATATATATATATATATATATATATACACACACACACATATATACATATATATATTCAAATATACACATATATATCTATATCTCTATCATTGTGTTCACTGCATATTATAGTGAAAGAAGTAAGTTAAGACAGTATCACCATAGAACATAAAACTCAGTGTGAAAACCAAATATATTATGAAGGTAACATCCAAAAATGAAATGCAAATGACCACTAAAGACAAAAACATTACATTTGAATGTTCGTACTGCAAAGAAAAGGTAAAGACTCCTTTTTTTGCTCATGTATTTTGCAGGACTGACTTCTAGATTAACCTGCTACTTTCTTTTTCCCAGATTCATGAGATACAAAGTGTGGCGGACTATTCCAGCGACACATGGCTCAATACATAACTCTATGACACAGATAAGTCAGGGCATAGAGGGACTGAGTAATAGGTCGATCGGTGTAAAAATGATGGAGCCGTAATTCCTGGATCATGCACAATTAGATGGCAGTTTATTAGGTACACCCAGCTAAAACTAATGCAGTCCAATACAACAGTCCTGCATTAAATCCTCCTCAAACTGTTTTAGAGAGATGCAGATTCAACATTATGATCATTCTGGTCGATGTACAGTTTATGTTCCTGTTGAGACTGAACTTCTTCATTCAGTAAAGAAGGACATTAACATAAGTCCAGGTGGTTGTTTGCATCAGAGTATAAGTAAAGATAAAACTGACATGAAGTAATAAGGAGACAACTCATACGATGTCTGACTTTTTAACTAGGCAGGGTCATTAGCATGAATGAATCGAGGCATTAAAGGGAATCCTGCCAGGGCACCAGAGACGGGGCCTGTGTAAATAACTTGCATAATTGATGTAGTCAGTAACCGTATACATTCAGGTTCAGTATAAGTATGTGTAGGTGCTCTCAGACCGACGAGCGATATGAAATAGGATCCTAAGATTTCCCCAGTCATCCGCCGGACAGTCATTTTGTACCCGATTAACTGAGTTACAATGAATGCAACCGCAAGAAAAGCTTGAGGATCGATGTTAGTGAAAACAACAAGGAATGCTGGGTAATCCACAGCACTTACACAACTCCCTGTGAAGCGATAGAAAAAAATATCCATAAGGAAGCTGGAGCTCGTCAAGGAAATGTCATCTGAAGTATGTGTATGTGTGGCTTCTTACAATAAGATATTTGCTAAGTGGTCCCTCATTTCTTTCTTTTCCGTCTTCTCTGCGTCCCTCAGGTGTTCTACTACTCGACGGGGATCTTCAACTCAGCTGGTGTGAAGCAGCCCATCTACGCCACCATCGGAGCCGGCATCGTCAACACCATCTTCACGGTTGTTTCTGTGAGTGCCGCCAGTGTTCGCTTTTGCTCCCGCGTGTGCTTGTGAGCGTTCAGCAGCACATCACGCTGCCCGTGTCTCTGCTGTGTCTGTCCTCCAGCTCTTCCTGGTGGAGAAGGCAGGGCGAAGGACTCTGCACCTCCTGGGGTTGGGGGGAATGGCGGTCAGCGCTCTGGTCATGACCATCTCCCTCCTGCTGGTGAGTTCAGCACTATCACAGGGTTGAAGAGGGACTGACTGAAAACAGCTCCTCCCTGCAGGCGGCGCCAGCCTTTGACGTTAGAGGCCGGTCGTTGAGCAAGGCGTCTAAATCACGTGATCACATGCACATGCACGTAATATACAAATACCCTGTATTCTGAAATAGGATTTTGTTTCAGCTAGTTTTGAATATAACTAAAGCTAAATAAAACAATTAGCATACCGGTCAGTTTCTGATGAATAAGAGAATTTGTGCAGGATCACAGTTAATACTAAGAGTTAAGCACCAACACTGCCGTTCATACTAAACCCCCCTTTTATCATCTCATTTTCAGTGGGCTCCCAAAAGACCCTTTAGAGAGTTTGATTGAACCAAAACCAACACAAGGCTTGTTTTTGTTGACGTCCGGTGGTTTAACCTTTGCCACCTTGCTACAGTGATGTACAGCCCTGTGCAAAAGTTTTAGGCGCTAAAAATGAAGTGAGGATGCTTCCAGAAATAATGCCGTGAACCGTTTTTATTTATCAGTTGACTCCATACAAAGTGCAGTAAAGAGAAAAAAAACCTAAATCAGATCAGTATTTGCTGTGCCCCCCCCCCTTGCCTCTAAACCAGCACCGGTTCTACTCAGTACACCTGCAAGCAGCTTTTCAGGTACTTGGCAGGAAGGTTGTTCCAAGCATCTTGGAGAACCTGCCACGGTTCTTCTGTGGACTTAGTCTGTCCCAGTGTCTTCTGTCCCTTCATGTGGTCCCAGGCTGACTCCACGATGCTGAGATCAGGTCTCTGTGGGGGCCAGACCATCTGTTGCAGGACTCCTTGTTCCTCGTGGCGTTGTCCTGCTGCAGAATGAATCTGGGACCGATCAGACGCCTCTCTGATGGATAAGAATCTAAACATCTAAAGCAACTCAAACTTTTCCACAGTACTTTAAGCAAATGAAATAATTTATAAACTTCCACTACAAACATAGTAGTTCAACAGAACTGTGTTCAGCTTTAAACTTCCTTATCAAGCATCTATGACCGTGGCGACACTGTGGGAGAACTGCAACGACAGAAACATACAGTAAATGCATCAGGTGGGATGTTACACTGAAGACGATTAAAACCAAATGAAAAAATAAAGTCTGCCCAAATTCTGCAGAAGAATGTCTGAAAACACACTAAGATGCAGTGTAGAATTTTTTTTTTAATAAAGATGATATGGTAAACGTGTCAGAAAACGGCTGCCTATTGACACATCCAGGAGACACAAATCAACATTTGCATTCATTTGGAGCTGTGTTTAGCTCCGGTTTGGTCTCCACCAACTCCTGAGGGAAATGCGCAGCTCCATAGCTGCCGCGTGCTCCACTGTGTTCACCGGCAAGACGCTAACTTGGTCCTGGGTAGCTAGTGTGGAGTGGGTTTGTCAGAACTTGTCCCTGAAAACAGCCAAAACACACTTTGATCTGCTGCCCAACCAAGTAATCCATAAAAACATCCTATGCTGTATGCAACACATTGCAGTAATGTCTCTTTGCCACAGGGTGCTACTAGTTCAAGTTCACCGTGCAGATTATTTGACTACAGCATGTTGTGATTAAAGGTTATCAATGACCTCAGAAAGTCAGATTTGTGTTTTTAGCAAAACCTGCTCTCACTGTCCATTGTCCACTGTTGTCTGTCTCTGCCTCTGCCTGAGCAGAAGGACATTGCCACTATGAGCTACGTGGCCATCATGGCTGTCATGCTGTTCGTGGCTATGTTTGAGATGGGCCCCGGTCCAATCCCATGGTTCATTGTGGCCGAGCTGTTCTCCCAGGGGCCCCGCCCGGCGGCCATGGCTGTGGCCGGCTGCTGCAATTGGACGGCCAACTTCCTGGTTGGAATAAGCTTCCCCAAACTAGTGGTAAGGGAGTGGGCAATCGTCCATGTTTGGACTGGTTAACACTCGGTTTGGGTTTAGGTTGGACTTCTATTCTTATTTTTTCTCTTCTTTTACTTTGTCTTCTTTGACTGCAACTTATTTTGTTGTTGGAAACACTCAAGTAACGTGCAAGTACCATAAAATTGTTGCAGGACTTGAGTAGATGTATTTGGTTACTGTCCACCACTGATTTTATACAATTAATAACATGAGAACTCTGAACATGTAAAATCAGTCATCTAAAAAAATTCCGACTACCTTCTCTTCCCTCCCCAGGAGCTGTGCGGGCCGTGGGTCTTCCTCATCTTCACCGCCTTCCTCATCATCTTTTTCATCTTCACCTTCATTAAAGTCCCGGAGACAAAGGGCAAGACCTTCGACGAGATCGCCCGCAGCTTCGGCAGCGCCGCGCCTCCCGCCTCCTCGTCTCCTGCGGACCCTCCCGCCAGCGCCAGCGCCGCCGTGACGCTGCCCGCCTCGCCGGTGAAGGAGAAGGTCCCGCTGGTGGAGGCGCCAGCGGCAACCCCGCCTCCTGCGGCTGAAACCACGCCTCTGGAGGATAAATCACACTCCACAGTGCAGGAGAGTGTGTAGAGCAGCTGTGGTTTTAACGGGTGGAGGAGGTTATAAATGAAGGAAGAATCACAGAGATTTCAAGAAATGCTGTAAATTGTAGGTAATTATCACACCTTGGAACAGTAGACACTACCGTGCATAATTTTCTAATAGACATACTGAGAACAACAGCGTTATCGGTGTATAGGCTTCGACCTTTAAAAAGTCGTGCTTTCTGCTTTCACTCCTTGGACTTCTTACTTTTCTGTGACATTCCCCACAATTCCTTCTTTTACAGCCTCCCGTCATTAACTCTGAAAGGGAAGCAGTCAATGTACAACACCACAGGTTAATTCTACTGTACGTTCCTAGGAATTCAGCTACACTCATTAAAGAGGGGGGGTCTTTTTCAAGACAGCTGCGGGTCTAGTCGGGACCGCGCGCTTTTCCAGCGCGGTCGACGCAGGCTGTGTTACGGGAGCTTGTTGCCAACAGGTGCGAGGTAGAGGTCCAGGTGAAACGTCCATCATTACAGACTAGAGGCAAAGTGTGTTGCAGTCTTTGTGCAGGCGTACAGGTGTTTCCAGACAAGTCCATTAACTCCTGAGTTCAAGTCCATGTAGTCTGAGCGAGGTGACACGGATAGCGATGGTGCACATCCTTCTAGATTCACGTATTCCTGTTTATAAAGTTTCGACAGGTGTTGTTGTGGATATTGTAGTGCAATATGACTTTGTAGCTGTATTTTCGTCTAGTAATATTTAATTACGTTCTACCTGTTCATTCCCGTCATGCTCTCAAATCACAGGTCAAAGAAGGGATTTTTTTTTTCTTTTTTTCAATTCATGCTCTGCCTTAGCTGTTGATTATAAGCTGACAAACTGGAGAGCTTTTCAGAAATGCCAAAGTACTCAGTTTTATTAACTCTGAAAGCCAATTTGGTGGTTAAATCTGTAATCCACGAGTATCTAACTTTACTTTGTTGGATTTTGGCATCACCCCCTGGTGATAACCACTCGTTGTTGTGGTGTTGTCCTCCTTGTCCTTGGATTTTTCTGTTGGTGCTGGGTTCCGATGTTTATTCCAAAACAACACAATTTCCTCTTCGCCAGAGAAATTGTTTAAAAAAAAAAAAAAAAACTTTAATGAACTGGTAAAATCACGTCAGTGGCTTTCATGAATTTTAGGACCTCCTAACGACCGGGGTCTGTGGACAAAAGCACGCTGGCTGAATTGTTTTACACAAGTAGATCACAGTAGGGTAACGTGCAATGTATATACGTTTTTGTTCAAGAGAAAAGTATTTATTCTTTAGAAATTGATTTTTGTATAAAGTATATATGGTAAAGTAAATTTATAATCATGATGCTTTCCTGACCGGCAACGAGGTACGAAAAGTTGGTGGTGAGCTTTGCCTGCGGTGGTGGAGTCGAACCCACATCACTTGACCGGCGGCTCAGAGATCTAGACGAGGTGACAGAGAAGGTCTGACGCTGTAAATCTCATTGGCTGCTCTCGCTTCAGACGCACTTTGTTAGCGAGATACGCGGCCAAGCGAGCCTCAGAGCCACAATCAGTAATATGGAGGTCGTTGGGCACAGCCGTGCTTTATGTCAAATTAAGAGGCTTTCAAATAATAACTGAAAAACATTTACCTGAGCGATTGCTCATATTAGAACAGATAAGAGTTGTGTAAAATGTAGATCATCAGTCAGTGTAGAATCTTAGGCCTAAATACGATGACTGAAGGGGAAGTGCTAATACTGTATAAAAAACAGGTCAACAGCATTTTAGTGGAGGACCAAGTGTCTGGAACGGTTCCTGTTCCTGTTGGTTAAAATAACGGATCTGGTTCATTTCATTGTTTTATTACCATTATTTGATATTTTCAGAAATTACTGCCGTAACTACTCAGTTGTTTGGCCTCTATGAAAATCAGAGAAAGGCATTTGGAATCTACGTAGCATGATTTCTTTTAAAAAAAAAAATTTTATTATGTGAAATCAGAGCAGAGTGTCATTCCAAAACGAGATGATAACTATCTTTGAAACCAGGAAATACTGTACCTTTCTTTTCAAATTAAATTGCAGCATTTCTTCAGGACAGACATTTAATTTGGTTATTTGAATGAACAGAATCTGAGCAGAACCTTAGAGCTAACGGACATTTTACTTCTGCGAGGACTACGCCGGTTGGTTGAGCGACTATACGGAAGGGGAATCTTAGGAATGCTGGCTTTTCTGTCCACGTGAGAAAGGACAAAACCTACGGGAAGAAGATGCTGATATGATCAATTCCCGGCATTCTTCTACCAAATGAATGCTATGGTATGTAGCCAGCCGGCCTAGCCGTAGATCAGCCTGTACCTTCTTAGGTAAAGTAGCCAGGAAGCCTACGTTTCGTCCGACATCGTGGGAGGTCAAGAGAGAAAGAAAAAAAAACTTCCTCATCTATTTCTTAACATTGTCCAATGGCCAAGTCAGCTACCTTGCTTCAGTAACTGTAGTTCGCTCAGTGGCTCACCAGAGAACAGTCACCACAAGGTTTTTAGTTCCACCCAGTGACTTAAAGAACTCGGGTTCGATTGACTTCATGTAACCCAACATGATTATTGCCGCCTCCAGAGCTGTGCAGAGAAATAGTTTTTGAACCAAATTAAAAAAACAAAACAAAAAAAAACAGGTCATTTCTGTCAATGGAAGTATGTAACACTTTGGAAAAACTTAGCGACGTACTAACTTGTCCCACGTGTTTCAGAGTGACCTGACATGTTGTTGTGACCCAACGCTTTGCACATCTGTCGCCTGACTCTTAAAGCCTGAACGCACTGAGTACGACACTGCAGCGAGTGAGTCGGCCGCCGCTCCGTTCGCCAGCTCGGTGAACCTAGAAGTCGTTCCTAGATATAACGCCACCGAACACCTGGCGCTGGAGCGGTTTAGCCAACCGTACCTTCCAATGGGGAAGTCTCGTGTCTGTTTGGCTCTGAAGAACAGGCCGCTCCCGTCGTGTTTCCGGCTTTATTTGTCAGGTCCAGATGCTGTCTACGTCGTGACACTTTGTCTGAAAGTTAAGCCGTTGTGTAGCATTGTACCCTCACAGATCGATGTATTAAACACTGCACAGTGTGTGTGTGTGGTGTATAGATGTATGACACTCGGTATATTTTCTATATTCTGTCGTGAATTATTGTAGTGGAAAAAAATGATTTTCACCCGTGCTGCACTTTAAGAGCATATTTATTTATTTATTTATTTATGTATTATTTATATTTTGGCTACACTGGAAAAATATTTATCCTGACAAGTGATTGAAGTATTTTGTACTTAAGTGGAAGGTTCGACCCGAGTGGCACGTGCCTCGTTTTAACACGCCGACCGAAAACACGAAAACGCGTCACTTCGCTGTAATTTTTTCGCTCGTTTTGAGAAATAAAAGCCTGTTAGGCTGATTTGACGCGAAGCAAAGGGGCTTGTTAAGATGAATATTTCGTCGATTACGGTCGGAGCCAAGGCTTCGTTGTGCATTGCTGTATTTGTGGGCGATAGTGATGTACCGTGTTTGCGCCGGAGGAGGCGTGCGGTACACTCCTCTCACGCTAGCGCTCGGTGTTGTACCCAACCCCTCCTGGAGCGGATCCGGCCTCTGCCTGTGGCTTCGCCCCGCGCTGCTCCTTCAATATGGCGCTGACGCTGAACTTTACCCAGCCTGGGTCTGGATTTAGAACGCCCTCCATCACTCAGCTCGCCTGGTGGGGTTTGCATTTTGGTTCTATCACGATTCGGACACCTCCACGTGAAAAAACACATTGAGAGATGCGTTGAAAATGGAGTTTAAAAGTGCCGAAGACCTTGACAGAAAGCTTAAATTCCCGCTTTCGATGAGGTGAGGTTATGAATTTTGGCGCAGGCCTGCGGTCGAGGCTAGGGTGCAGTCATACCCACAACCTGTTTTCTCTGGTTCAGATCATCGCGGAAAAAAAATAATATGATTTGTCGGTGGGCAAAACTGCCCATTCGAAAGTGAGTCAGGGATTGCAAATTAAACTAGTCCACTCACCTGTGACCTTGTTGTTCAATAGAGGTCTGGCAACGTGCCGTTTTAGCAGATAAGATATTTTTGCAGTTTGGACAAGTCAAAAGAAAAAATTCAACATTTTCCCTGTGTCTGACTGAATTAAATAATCCAGAGTTCAGGCAAACCGACTGGTGTTTTACTTGAGCGATTGCTCATATTGGAACAGATAAGAGTTGTATAAAATGTAGATCATCAGTCAGTGTAGAATCTTCGGCCTAAATACGGTGACTGAAGGGGAAGTGCTAATACTGTATAAAAAACAGGTCAACAGCATTTTAGTGTCTGGAACGGTTCCTGTTCCTGTTGGTTAAAATAACTGATCTGGTTCATGTCATTGTTTTATTATCATTATTTGATATTTTCAAAAAATTACTCCCGTGACTACTCAGTTGTTTGGCCTCTATGAAAATCAGAGAAAAGGATTAGGAATCTTTTTTTATTTTTCCCACCGTGTCTTACTGAACTAAATAATCCAGAGTTCAGGCAAACTGGCTGGTGTGACTGCCCCCTAAAAGACATCCGTCTGACTGCAGCCGATCACGAAGTATGTGAAAAGGATTTTAAAACACATTCGTGGACCCAGGGGCACGCTGCTCTTAAGCAAGACCGCCTAGTTCGTGCACATGCTCATGTAAAAACTCACAACCTTCCACTCAATGTACAAATAGTATAAATATGAATTTTCTAAGAGAGTATTATTTAAATGTTGACCTCCAGGGTCATAGGTGGTGTGTTTGGTTTGGTTTTCTTTTGGGGGTTGCACCTTCATTGTGTAGAAGAGGGGAACCTTTAACTCAACAAAGAATTCAGTTGCAACTCAGTTATAGAACGGTGTCTTTTAACAGAGACTAAGAACGACACCTTCGTAGACCGAATACAGCCGCTGAAGAAATCTTCAACCTGTCCGAGCTAGTGTAAATTAAGCCAGCGGCTCATGAATGAACCACGCGGAGTTCACAGGCTCGTCAGTGGAAGGGAAATGTCTCGTCGGCTCGCTTCCGCTGCCGTGATCCTTGTTCTGCCTGTTTTGTTTTTGTATGGCTTGTTTGGTCCGGTCCTGTGTGTGATGGCCGTGTGAATAAATGTACTGACTGTATATTGGGGTAACGTGTGCTCTAGGTCCACTTCTGGTGCCTCTCTGCACCTCGCGCGCGCAGAGACCGTCGGTCGACATGTGCGTGTCCCTGCGAAAGCTTCCTTTTGCTTCTTCGCTCCCGCCACGGGTTGCTTCGACGGCGCCGCACCGCGAGGCTCTCGGCCCGGAGCAACGCACGCCAGTGTATAAGCTTTACGGCTAGAATTGGGACACTAAAAAAGAAATGGCGGAGAGTGAATGCAGCGCAGTGACCTGGGGGCCTGGGAGGCACGCGGCCATTCGTCTGTACGCTTTGCTTTTTCAGTGGCCGCCCAAAAAACAAAGACAGGCCTAAGCCAGATGATACTCACAAGACGTTTTGGGGGAATCTGGAGGCGCTGCTGACGAGTTCTGGGTGATCAGCTGCAACCTCGGTTTTCTGTAATGTGACGGGAAACGACCGAGCGGACGGCTTCGAGCGTGAACGCTCAGGCCGCCCGCCGCGGTCGCGCGAACGTGCCGGACCGGCGACGCACCCCAGCTGTTTTTTTGTCTCACCTGTGTTTGTACTGTACATACCCAGATATGACGTTGTTCAATAAAATATTCATCACGTAACAAGACTTTCTTTCTAAGATCTCTTTTTTCTGAATTTTGGGCGCATTTGAGTTAAAGAAATGAAAGCACGGCAGGAATCCTGGGAAACCGACTGTAATAACGTTATATTAGAATTAAAGGTAACACTCTAATAAGGCATCCTTTATAAAGGGTTTATTAGTCGTAACTAATGACTTTATTGTCAGTGAATCGTTTACTTTATAGCTCAATTGTAAGGCATTAATAAGAACACACTTTGTTCTTAATGCTGCAAATAATGCTGATATGAATATTGGCATTCCATTAATAAATGCTTAATAAATTCTAAACAAATCGATTCTGGTAGGTGGTCAGATGCCATAGAATCCAAGCAATTAAAGGGATTTTTCACAACCTGGCAGCCCAGAAGTTTTAATCCACGACTAGCGAATGAGATGCTAACACTTAGCAAAGGCGTTGGTTCACATGGATAAATCGTTGAAAATGGAGGGTGGTGCCAGATTCAGCATCAGTACCTTGATGTTCGGGACATTTCTCACAGGTCAGACACTGGACGGAAAGCTTGTCCCCGCCTGGGACATGGTGAACATGCAAATGTCCACTCCGGGACAGTGTCTTTCCTTCTTTCTCTCTTTTTAACCCCCGAAGTCCGATGCTATGTAAACCGTGTTCGCCATCCCCATCACAATAACATTATTACTAATAATCACCACGTGTTCTGGGCGTGTTGCTCCGTATTCAGGGAATTTACCGGCTCTAGAACCAAAACTAGGTCTCATGGATCATTTCCCATGATTTAGCAGAGACTGAGGGTATCTCTTACTTTTACTGATTTGTTTTCCTGTAATTGGTTGTAATTGCCATTAAACTGTGGTTATCACTGTTAACATCATCCGACCGCGGCGGAGCGTATTCCCACTGGACCCTTTTCTCCCTGCGCATGTGTGGGGAGAAGGGTTTGATCCCAGGCCGGCTCGGTCCGGTCCTGGATGAGAGCGGGTCGGGGCAGAGAGTCCCCCCTCGCTGCCCCGTCCTGCAGCTCCGTCATCCCGCCGCGCCGGAAAAGGCAGAGCAGCGGAAGAAAAAGGAGGCGTTGCCCTCCGACAACACATCAGCTGCAAATTTATGCAAAACAGTGAAAGCGCCGCTGCCGCTGCCGCCGCCGCCGCTGCCGCTGCTGCCGCCGCTGGTGCCGCCGCCGCCGCCGCCGCCGCCGCGCTCGTCCTGCCAAGAAGAAGAAAAGAGCAACAACAAGCGTCGCGTTAAGGAGAAGCTCCGGAGGCCGCTGAGTCGCTCGGAGTCGTTTCCCTGCCGCTAGCCCGGTGCAGGAGGAGGCAGAAGACCCGGACCGGCGACGGTAAGGACGGGACCGAGAGCCCGGTCAACGAGCCAGACAGCGGCGGCGACATAGCGGGATGCTAGGAGGGGGTAGCCCCCGGTGGATCCGGTGTTAGCTGGTCTGAAACATGGAGGGCAGCTAGCTAACATTAGCCCCGTGCGTTTTTAGCGTTTGGAGGCTGAGGTTCGCAGACTGGGACGGGATGGGGTGTGTGTGTGTGTGTGTGTGTGTGTGTGTGTGTGTGTGTGTGTGTGTGTGTGTGTGTGTGTGTGTGTGTGTGTGTGTGTGTGTGTGTGTGTGTGTACTCTAGGGATGGAAAGGTTATAGAGCCAGACCAGACTCACTGCAGGAGAAACTGTAACCAAAAAATACACAAGAGATCAGAGTTGGAGAAGCATGTAGTCTGGGGAACCTCTGAGCCAGACCCGGGCCAAGTCTGGGGGGTTTGAGGCTGATTTGGTTAAAAAAAAAATTGAATTAAAGACATAAAAAAAATGTACAGTAAAGAAGGAAAAGGAAAAAGTAGTGAATCAGTTGCACACATGCAATTTTTGTGTTGAGGTTGTCCACTCTTGTGACCCCCCCCCCTCAAAAAAAAAAAGATGTATTCATTATTTATAGCTTTCAAACGCTCTGGTTGTAACTGCACAATCCTGCAAAGTGGTGAAGGGGCTGTAATGTCTGCCGCGGTGCCTTCATGTGCAGTTTGGAAAAAAAAAACCTTTGAAAAAAAAAAGGCAGATAAAATTGGTTTATATGATACGATATGATATTAACGTACAGGAGAAATATCGGTATTTGTGTGTATGTCAGTTAAGAACCAACAAAAATTACAAACACAGTGTTGGTACTGTGTGTGTGTGTGTGTGTGTGTGTGTGTGTGTGTGTGTGTGTGTGTGTGTGTGTGTGTGTGTGTACCGACGCCTGACAAGTCTGTTTTTCAATTGTAAAATGTCCTGCTTAGCACGTATCTGTCGTCACAGTTCTTTAGTAACCAAATGTAACAGATACCTATCAGAAAAATGTTTGTTTATTTAGAAAACAAAACAAACTAATATCAGCTGATATGTTATTAGAGAATCTTTTGAAACTATTAGTATCAGCTTCAGAGGCCCAGTATCCGTTGGGCTCTACGACGGTGTACGTTTCCAGTTTCTGTTCAACTCCCACCCTCGACGCATGAGAGCGCTGTATTTCTGAATGAGTTCGGTTTGTATATCTGATGTAATGCGACTCCAAGTGCCAGATGTTGGGTCTCCGTCAAAGTAACCAAAAAAAACCCACCAAAAACAAATAAAATACGGTCTAGCCCTGCTCCGTTTCAAAAGTGGCCCGGGATAACCTCTGGTATGATTTGGCGCTTGTTAGATAAACTGCAGTCGAATTGAACTGAATGTTGGAGCTTCTAGCCACTACCCAGCCTCACTGGACCTCAAATCCTAAACCCTGATCGGTTGATTGGAGCGTGCTCCTATTTGAACGCACAGATTTTTCTTTTTTTTTGTCTTTTTATTCAGCCGTATCAGCCCTCTGATGTCTCAGTCGGGTTTGCTCTGTGCCACAAAGTGAACCGTGGACCCAGGGCATCATCGCAATCCTGCAGCTGGTGGTTGACTGACATATGCCGGTAGTTAATTTACTGGACCTTTGACACAGTAGAGGGACGCAAGTCTCGTCACTGGCGACATTTGTCATGACAACAACAATAAGTTGTGAAAAGGTAAACGACCATGTAGCAGCAGATTGATCACAACGGCATCCTCTGCTCCACAAATACAACCAAACATTCAAAAACATCAAGCGCTAGATCCAACTTGCATCGTAAATTCGCACCATTTATCTCATCAAGCTTTTTGGGAAGTTGTCTTGGGTGTATTTGCAGAGCGCCGACTCTGCATACACCTGGATTTAGTGACGCGTCCTTTGTGTTCCGTGTGAATTTCCACACACAGGTGTCACTAATTTCCACAAACGAGCGATGGCGCTTACGGAAAAGCCCGGCTTTTCCGCGCACTATTTACGAAACAACTCGTCGCGCTCACACGCAAGTCTTGACAGAGAACTGTTCAGAAATGCTTCTTAGAGAAGCAGTTTGAATTTCCTTTGCACATAATAATAATCCGTTAATAATGAGTAGTTCAGTTATACTTTTCATCCCCAGTGTGTTTGTGTCAGAAACCTTTTCTGTCCCATGAAGACGTGCAGCGGCTGAACCCGAAGGAAGGAAGGTGCCACCAGGCTGGTACACGCTCACTGGTCTGTGTCTTAGCGGAGAGTTTTCGTCACTGTGTCTTATGGGCTGTTTCTACAGGAAAACAGGGTGATTGTGAAGCTGAAGAAAAAACATCGGTTATCGACGTCAGTCTGCGATTGTTCACACCAGTGTGACCGTGAGCAAACCAGTCGGTGGAATATCCAATCTCATCTTGATGAGATTGCTCAGCCGTGTGAGCAACGGCGCCGCTGAGGGAGAGTGGCGGCCGGTTTCCCATCGGCCGGTTCTCCCTCAGAGAGAGCGCCTTCCCGTCGCCGTTTGACTGATGGACGTCTCCTCTGTCCTCTCAGCAGCCATGGAGACGGACGGAGAGCAGAACCAGCAGGGGGCCTCGACCAATGGGAGCGCTGCGTCCGGGACAAACTCCCGCCCCTCTCCCATGAACTCCATGTCTCTGTATGAAAGACAGGCGGTGCAGGTAGGGTTTTTGTGTGTGTGTGTGTGTGTGTGTGTGTGTGTGTGTGTGTGTGTGTGTGTGTGTGTGTGTGTGTGTGTGTGTGTGTGTGTGTGTGTGTGGGCAGTTTACAGGCAGATTGATGCTGTTTTTTCCTCTTGACAACAGTCAAAAAGGTGTGTTTTTAAAAAAAAAAGAGAAAAAAGTGATATTTGCTTCTAAAACATTTGTGCCGAATTGTGATCCTTTGATTTCCGGCTAAATCAGAGCTTCTCCCTGATTATTTATTATGAACAGAGCGATTTAATCGATCAGCTGATGGACAGATAATTAATTTTGATAATCAGTTAATAATTTTTGTCATTATTTTTATTTATTTTTTTATTGAAGCAAAAAATGCCAAAAATTCACCGACTCCCTTGTGAATATGTGATGCTTTCTTTCATCTTCTACGGCGCTAAACTGAATATCTTTGGGTTTTCGACTGGCGGTCGGACAAAACAGCACATTTGAAGACATCACCTTGAGCTTCACGAAATCTATCACTATTTTCTGATTTATAAATTGATTATTCAAGAAGATAATCGGCAGATTGATCCATAACAAAAACAATTGTTAGTTGCAGGCCTAATTAGGAACGCAAGTAATTTCTCCTACAGGCTTCTCTCCATAGACTTCATCGGCTAAAACAATAATTACGATAAATGTATTAAATCCAGGAAGGTATTATCAGTTTACAAGGGTGCAGCGCATAAAATAATAAAACCAACTTTGTTCATTTATTTATTTTTTGTTTTTGTTTGTTTTTTCACTGACTCATCCAATCTGCCCTGTTGCCAGTGACGCTGACATTTGTTTCATGTGGTGTTTCGTGATGCAACTGATTTCACTCGTCAGCACGGTGACATTTAAGATGAGCGGGACCTGCAGTTCATTTCCTCAAGCCTGGCGGGTTAATCCGGCCTTGTCATTAACAAGCCGCAATACATTTTACTGCGTTTTTATATGGTGTTTATTAGCTTTTGCTCGTTAAGTCTCGTTTATCTGTGTTGCTAATTAGATAAGCAGACCTAATGTAGTTTTGTCAGCCGCGTGCTTTACCAACAAACAGGCAAGACCCTGCAGACGTTGTCGTGAGTCTCGTTGCTCCTGTTTTCTCTGAGTGCAGTGAGACTATTCAGCTCTGGGTGTCTTATTGGGGATCGATGAAAACACTACACCTGCAAATACCACAAAACCCGGATTCACTCGTCATTTTTATCCAGTTTTGTTCCAATATGGCCGCTGCTATTTCCGGATAACACGGTTTCAGGTCATTTCCCGGAGAAAACTGGTGTGTGTTTCATTGAATGCTGCCATTTTCTCATTTCCCCATGACCTTGTTGGAAAACAGGAGCTTCGCTCGACAGAGAACTGAATTTGGATGTTTTTTTGTTTTTTTTTTAAGAGTGAACGCAGCTTGTTTTGTGTATAGGCGAGGGAAAGGAGGGATGTGCTTACTTGCCTTCTATAATTCATGATTTCTGTGTAAGCTGACGGACGGAACGCGATGGTGGGTGACTGAATGAGGGAGGTGAAGAAAGAGACTGAGTCTTGCTGGGTTGATTGAGGCTCTGTGTAATGTTCTCAGGCTTCTGTCACCCTGCGCAGCCATCTGTCTTTGTCACCCTGCACACACTAATCCAGCCCGCCACGCTCGCTTTCATCTCGCAACTTATTACTATACGAGCCTCAGCTCATACATCAGGCAGCTGGCAGGAGGCTTAACACTCTGCTACAGCATCCCTCCCTCTCGGCTTTCTCTGCCCTCGTTTCTCTCGGTCCTCTCCTCTTTTCTCTCAGTTTCCATGGTACTATACTTTATTTGTCCTCCCAAGTCTCGCCAGTCCCACTTCTTTCATCCCCCCTTTTTCTCTCCACATCTTCCGATCGTTTGCCGTCGTCTCCTCCCTCTCCCTCTCTCGACTTATCCATCGCAATCCCTCGGCACATTCTCCTTACTTCCTCTCTCTCTCTTATTCATGTCCTCCTTTCTTTTGCTTTCCTCTAACCTCCTTCTCCAGTTGGTTTACTGCCCCTTCATCTTTCATTTTTCTCCTCTCCCCCTCCCTCCAGGCCCTCCAGGCGTTACAGAGGCAGCCTAACGCAGCTCAGTACTTCCAGCAGCTGATGCTGCAACAGCAGATCAACAACGCCCAGCTGCAGAACCTGGCTGCCGTGCAACAGGTAAACGTGTATGTGTGTTATGTCGTTCAGTATTTTTACTGTCCCTAAATTTATGTCACAGATTGTTTACAAATTGGTTTATTCATGTACCCGTTACCGCAAGCAAGTCACAAGTAATTTCACAGTGACAGAAAAAATAGGACGACCAGAGAAAAGGACTCAAAATAACCAGCGAACCTGCATAAGAGAACAAACGCTAGAAACCACTAGAGAAAAGAAAACCAACGGGCGTAGTAGGTACAGTGGACGGCTGTGGTTGGTTGGCTGAAATTTGCAAAATGGTGCGTTAGTGACCAAAACAAAGAGCAACGTCAGGCTGTAAACACATGGCAGCCTGTGAAAAGAGTCACTTTTGATTTTGTTTGGCGTTGATTGAAACCTCAAACTTTTCCCTTCTCTTCTTACTTCCCTTCCCTTCGCTTCACTTCACCTCCTCTTCCTCCTCCTCTCCCTCTTCCTCCCAGGCTACGCTGGCAGCCAGTCGTCAGTCAAGCCCTTCCAGCAGCAGCTCGTCTCAGACCACCAGCACCACAGCTGTTTGTACCATTTTCTGTTCTTTTTTTTGTTTGTTTGTTTATCTTTGGCTAAACCAAAAATTGCTGCACTCCTTTGACGGAGGATGATTGACTCCGTCTCCATTCAGACAGCCTCATGTTTCATGTTATGGCTTCAAAGAGGAAAAATGGGTTGAAAACCACTTAAAAATGTATACGACAGGTCATCACTCAGCAGTCAGGCCATCATCTGTGTCAATATTTCGGTTCAATCAGAACAAATCAAACCAATCAAAAGGGCAAGCAATAAAACATATTCCAGTATAATTTCCAACGTAACGTATCCAATCAAAAATGATCAAAGTTAAACTTAACCCTTCAAGCCTCTGCACTCAGTCCACGGGGCAGCAGTGTTTGATTTATGTATCCAAGACGCTTCCTGCGACAAGAACAATATACCCTCTCTGTTACAATCCAGCGAAGCCCCTGCCACTGTCACGTTTTCTCCTAACTCAGCTACTTTTTTAAGTAAATCGTCAAAAAAAAAAAAATTACATAGATTATACACATTAAACTCAAACAGTACATTTTTTTTCAGGCCAGTGTAACGTCTGGAGCAGGGTCCGCAACCAGCAGCCGTCCTATGGGCGCCTCGGCGACATCCACAATCAGTCAGTCGGTACTTCTGAGCGGGACGGCGGGAGGACAGGGACAAATGTACCTGCGGGTGGGTTCCGCCTTCACCGCACTTGATAACCCTGAGAATGTCACGAAGCACTTTAAATACACTGGAGCAAGAAAGTATTGTTTTCATACAATTTCAGCCATTTTGGGAACAAGTAGCAATGTCACAGTAGCTCCTTAAAGCCGGGTGGGATCAAGTCAGATCATTTCCTCAGTCGTGTTCATGCCGATGAGCCGGTTTATACTTGACACCCGAATTGGTTTAGTGTCTGTGTTTCGACGACTGTCCCGTCAACCCCTTCAGGTCAACCGCTCCCTGAGGGCCCCCATCTCCTCACAGCTCATCTTTATGCCCGGCAGCACGGCAACCGCTGCCGTGGCAACCGTCACCCAGCAGCCGCAGGCTCAGCAACAGCAGCAAGAGGTGACTCCAACTTCCTCTTCCGGCAGCCAGTCAGACAATGACCAGGTTTGTGGAGTTAATGCGTTGAGGGTGTGAGGGGAGTACTAACTTTTTGTCCTTTCGGTTTACTTTGCACTACACTGATCCCTCACCTGGCAACCCTACAGGAGATCGCTGTTCTCACACAGATTTTTTTTCCCCTTCGTCCCTTTCTCTAGGTGCAGAATCTAGCCATGCGGGGTTTGTCCAGTCCCAAAGGTGTGGGTGTTAAGACCGAAGCCCCAGAGAGGAGTGACTCAGGTAGTGAAGGCATCCTGCTTGGCGCCACAGCCGCTGGCATCTGTGTCCTGTTGCTCCCCGATCGTGACAGTCCGAGCTGGCTTGGTTACGATCTGTGAATAGTGACGCACGGATGGATGAAGTGTCCAAAGCCAAGCCAGCCGCTCTGTGTGGCTGTACTGAGGCACAGGGGTGCTGTGCGTTGAGCTAAATGCTAACATCAGCTCACAAAGACAATGCTAATGTGATACTGTAGCGGGCAATGTTTGATGCTTACCATCTTAGTCTAACGTTTTACCGTTTGCTAATTAGTATAAAACACAATGTACGGGTGAGGCTGATGGGAATGTCGCTGGTTTTGCAGATACTTGAATCAAAGTAATGGACAAAATAGGAATTTGAACACATGGTGGAGAGAGACGAAAAGTTGGAGGGTCACCAAGTGATTTAACGGCCTGACAGAGTAGTAGTCAGTGCTTTCTCATCAGCATTAGGTTTGTGTTTGTAGTATCGAAGGGGTCACTTGTATTGTTAAACCCAGAGATAATTATCACTGAATTTTGCAGCTCGCCTCAGTCCTACAGTGTCTCTGCACCTTTTCGGACTCACGTCGTGGTTTTCTGGCCTGAAACCTCCCCCTTTGATTAAGTCTCACTGCTCCCATTGGTGTAATTTTCAGACGCCCCAGTTGTTCAGTGACAGACCGTACACAGGAAAAGTGTGTGACCAGCGGCTGAACACAACGGCCCATTGAGCAGCTAAAAAGCCAGACATTTGCCCTCAGGAGTTGGCGGAGAGTAAAACAGAACTTAAAGGATTGTGATTATAGGACTTACACTCATCAGGCGGCCAGAAACGGGACTAAAGATGAATGCCAATGTCGCTGCACGCTAGCTGTGCTAGCTGGAAGTGTAAACGGGCAAATGTTTGCTCAGAGGTGCTAATATGTCAGTGTTGTCTTGTTTCTGCTCCTCCATCAGCATGTTTTTCTCTGGTCTGTCTTTTCGTTTCCAGCTGCCTACTCCCTGGTCCAGCCCTCCCACCAGTCAAGCGCTCAGTCTCCCACGAAGCCAAGCCAGCCGCAGCCCCAGCCCCCGCACATCAAAATCCCCACCTACCCTCAGCCCACCAACCTCAAAGCCCATCCCTCCTCTTCCTCTGGTGCCTCCTCCTCCTCCTCTTCCTCCGCGTCCTCCATCCCTCTCTCCCAGCTGCTGCTTCACGGGACCCGCACCCTCACCGCAGGAACCACGGCGCCCACGGCAGCACACACCCTGGTCCTAACGTCCAATGCGGCGTCTCAGCCCCACGGTTACCCAGTTGGCACGGCGACCATCAAGCCGGCGGTCAACGCTCAGACTCTGGTGGTGCAGCCTCTGCAGAAGACCTCGCTCAGCAGCGAGAAATCGGGCCACGGCAACGGACCCATCCCCATCCAGCCTAAGACTCTGCAGGGGCTACGTCTGCCCCTCCAGCTGCCTTCTAGAAACCCCCCTCCCATCCTGCCTGCGCCACCGCCAGCCAGCAGCTCTGCCCAGCCTCCCCAGCCTCCCCAGCCGCCGCACATCCCGGTCCAGATCGTGGGGGCTAGGCAGAGCACGCTGGGAAACGCCCAGGCTCTGGCTCTGGCCCGGGGCAGCTGCAGCCAGGGAGCCGCCGCCGCCGCCCTCACCCAGCAGCCCCTGCACACCACCATCTGGGCCTCCGCTTCCAGGCGAGGGGGGGGGGGGGGGGGGGGGGGGGGGGGGCCAGGCACACCCCCCCCCCAGGGGGCTCCCCCCCCCTTGGGGTCTCTCTCTCATCCAAAGGCCAATCAAGCATCAGGACAGACCAGAAACGACCCCCCCTCCCCCCCCCCTCCCTCCTCCCAGTCCCCCACCGTTTCCTCTCCTCCCTCCTCGCTGTCACGTTCCTCCTCCTCCCTCCCTGGCTACTGGCGAGAGGAGCAAGAGCCGGTGTGACCACCAATGGAGACTCTTCAGGAAGTCAGCCACCACAGGTCAGCTGATGACTGTTTATCAGTCATACACTCCCTGTTACACTGATGTGAATTTTCTGTTTATTTATCTGTTCGAATCTGTGTGTTTACTTGTGTAACAAATGTACAACTCAGACGTCCTCAAACACGGATCCGTTACTGGTACAGCGTGTTCACAGCAAATAAGATGCAGTTTAATTTCACAGCAATTTAATATATCAGCAGTTTTTCTTATAGGTTGGTATCTAAAGAATAGTATGACGTTTTGGGAAATAACCTTATTAGCTTTTTCGATGACATTGATTGGTAACACTCAGCCTCCATGTGCCGTAAATGTACCCAGTTTCTGACCGTTAGTAGCACTGTGGAGCAGTGCGTTTAGTGGGTGTGGGTTCCTGTTCGGCTCGTATCACGCACGCTCACGGCATCGTACACGCGCACGTATGGGCACGCAAGTTGATGTGATGCACAGTCCTGCCGCGGGATTCGGGCCGTTCGGCTGATCGTCAGGTGCTGGTAACGCAGTAAAAAAAAAAAAAATGCAACAACAAAAGCAGCGAAGAAGATTTCAACCCTCCCCCCCCAAAAAAAACAACAAAAAAACATGGAAGTAAACAATTCAGGTTTTAAATAATAAAATGTTTTATGAGGAAGGAGATTAATTCCACATCCGTGGTTTGCTTCGGTGACAAACTTTTGTTTCTTCGCTCCTAAACTCCACAGGGCGCCTTTTAAGTATGGAGGTAGAGCCTCGAGGCGATTACCTTAAGTAGCCTGGCTCTGTCTGAAAGTGCGAGCAGTGACTTCCCAAGGAGTCTTGTCATCACCGTGAGGTTGCTCGGCAACCAGCGGAGATGCCGCACAGAGGCGCCGAGCCAAGGGATCAGCTGTTGTTTGTCAAGATACAGTTTCTTCCTAAAGCCGTTATTTTCTCTGGTCTTATTTTTTGAAATCACCACAACCTGGAATAAACCGTTCATTAGTATGACACACTTCCACTGTTTGACCTCCTCTCACTTGGCATCATCATTTATAATACATTTTTTAAGGGAAAGCAGATGACTGGCTCACTGAAAAGGAAATCCGACTCAAATTCAGCCAACGATGAGGACGGCCCCTCCCCTCCACGGATCCAGCCTGTCAGAGAGCACACCTCCGTGCCTCCGACCAATCCCACGGAAGCAGGTAACAGCAACACAAGACACATAGTAGATAAATATTGTGGTAACAAATGCAACATGATTTGTCCTTTGCAGGTTCACTGCAGGGTTTTATTTTTAGCTTTAAATCAAATCAAGGGATCATTCAAAGAACTGTCATTTAACTGCCCAACGGAGAAAACATAAGCCCAGTATAACCCAAGTGTTCCTCGCTGTTCTCCTCACCTCCCCGCCAGGCTCTGGTGCTTCTCCTCCGGCTCCGCCCTCTCCCTCCCCAGTCTTGTCGGTGTCCCGTGGGGTATGCGGTCAGGGGGAGAGAGCCCCCCCACCTCAAGCCGTGGTTAAGCCTCATGTCCTGACGCACCTCATAGAGGGCTTCGTCATCCAGGAAGGGGCAGAGCCCTTCCCCGTGAGTACCTGGGTCTGTAGTCCCTGATACCCCACTCCCGCAGGAGTCGCATACTCCGTATGACGCCGTTCCGTCGGTCACTGAGCCTCTTCTCTGTTTATTGACAGGTATGCGGTCCGGTGAAGGACTCGGCTGGTGAGGATTTAACTAACGACAGCCCGGACACTAACCAATCGGAGACTGTCACCACCGCGACAGGTAACAGCCCGACTGCTCCGAAAGTACTGCTGCCTTCCAGACATGTTTGAGGGTTGAAATTGGCTGCGTATGCCTCGAGTTAGACTTCCGAGCGTGAAGTGAGATGCGGTTATCTGTAAGGGGAGGTGTCAGTGCAGTGACGTAAACTGTGATAACCCAACGACGGTACTTCAAATATTTGGAATCCTCTAAATGCACTGAAATGAAATTTATCGCCTCGTATGACCAAAATCTCCCAAAACGGCAGGTGTTAATTTGCTCCTGCAGCTAACTGTCCATACTAATCAGCTGGTTGACCCTGCCAAACATAATTAACATGACATGGACGCGGAGAAGGGGATTTGAAAATGTGCGACAAAATGACCCTTGTTTGACCCTTGTTTGTTCGAGCTGGGCCCCAGGAATGTTCATAGGTTTTAATCACAACCTCCAAGCTCTGGGAATTATCCACCTCTCACCATAGCTGCGAGGCAGCAGAACAGCACAGTGAAATGCCATTAGAGTCCTCTTTTCTCAGCGTGGTGTGAAAACGTATAATCAGGACTTAAAAACTGTTTGGGTGCATTTAGAGTGTGCTTCGTTTATCTGAGTTTTCTGATGCAACATTGTAGTAGCTGCAACACATTTATTTATGTGAAAACAGTCGAGTTTATACACTTAACATTTGTTCTGTTCTTCCCCTCAGTGCTCAAGTGTGAGTACTGTAAAAACTTTGCTCCTGCCAGCCAGTTCAGAGGCACCAAAAGGTTCTGCTCCATGTCTTGTGCCAAGAGGTACTTCAGCGTGCATGAAATATAATGTACACAGCGGAAGCCATCTGAGAAATCACTGTAGCGCTGCCGTCGACCTTTTCCTCTCACGCTTTGAAGAGAGATGCCCAATTGATGTAACACAAAATGTTTCGCAGTGCCGATGATAGCCGTTTTTTTTATGTCTATGAAAGAGAAAACAGACAAGTCAGACTTTAGGAAATCAAGTGCAAATTTAATATTAAAAAAAAAAAAGATATCCCATTTCATTTATTCGTTTAACTGTTCAATTGTATATTAGTAAATTTTATTTCCCTACATTTTTAAATTTTGTTTCAAACCCCTCACTTCACTAGCAGGTATTTAATCCTGGATGAGAAAAAATGAGTGAAATTTTAAGATGTCTAGAAATATCAGAATCAACTTCTAAAACCTCGGCAGGTCTAATATGCGCGGACTCCTAGATTCTCGTCAAACCCTCCAAATCCTCCCAAACACTTCCGGAGACGTGACCTCGGTGTCCCTCGAAAAGAGACCAGCTGTGACAGTTAGGTGTGAATCCTCAGGTGACTTCAGCTGTATATTTGTCAGCATGTATGTTTTCTGTTCTTCATGATTGATTTTTCTGTTTGAATACTGTGAGAGCGCCACCTCATGCACATTTCTATCTACGAAAATGGCATGTAACCTTACGTCTGTTCTCGTGTCAAATTGCGGAAACAGCCCAGTTAGATTTGTGGATGTTTTTCCTTTTTTTGAATTTGCTCCATATTAAAATGTACATTGTATTTATTATGTCCTATGTTTGCCTCTAGAAACAATGCTTTGTCTGCATTGTTTTTAACAGTACGCTGTCAGCATATGATTTTAAATTCTCTGCTTCTGCTTTGCATTTGTCCCTTTGCCCACTACGTGTGTATAGATTATCTACCACGTATGGTGCAAAGAGACAAAAACTGTGTGTTGCTCGTCTTGGCTTCAGTACCGTATATGTCACTCTTTGTCTACGATACAGTATGTATTGGTTCCCCAGGTACAACGTCAGCTTCAGGCAGCACTTCTGCATGCGGCAGGGTCACGGCCAGGGCCAGGGTCAGGATCGCGCTCCGGATCGGGATCGGGGCCAAGGTCACCTCTCCAACTCGGACGAGGAGGGAGGAATCGCCAGGCGGAGGGTTCCCCGCAGGACCAGCTCGGAAATAGCCAGCGCCAAGATCGCAGGGAGACCCATACCTGTTAAGGTGAGTCGGGGCCTCATGTTTCCGACATGGATCTAAAAAAAGGATGGAAAATTAAACGGTTGTTCTTAAGTTTCGAAAGGTCTGGCGGTTGGAAAAACCAGCCCAGATAAGCTGGTGAACGTTTCAGTGCTCGATGCAGTAAACCCACGTGATAGTTGAACATCTCATTCCACCATCATGGGTCCTAATGTGCTGCTATAACAGGCCTCCGTTTTTCTGGGAGGCCTTTTAACCAGATTTCAGCACTCTTCCATTTTGGATGGGGTTGAGGTCAGGGCTCGTTCTTCCACAGACTGGGAGAACCGTTTCTTTATTGAGCTGGCTTTGTGCACGGGCGTACTGTCGAAACAGGAAAGGGTTTTCCCTAAACGGCTGCCACAAGGTTGGAAGGACCTATTGTCTAAAATATCATTGTATGCTGTGTAGCATTAACATTTCCCTTCATCTGAACTAAGGGGCCCTGCCCAAACCATGAAAAAAACGCCCTGCACCAGAAGTATTTTGGAGTACACGGACAGGGTGGTGCCCATACTTGGAAATGGGATAAAAACACAACAGGAATTAACACAGTAACACAGAGTTAGACAGTATGGATGGGCATATTTTGAGGTGCAAAGCCACTTCTGAATCCGTACCCAACTTCTAGTCTTCCCTGTTAAAGCTCTCTGCCCCCTAGTGGCTACAAAGGGGACATGCAGCCTCTCCAACCAAAGCACACAACTCGGTTCATTCTCTCACCTTCTCTCTGTGATGCTGCCAAACTTTTTTTTCCCCAGTGATGGCACCTTTCATTTTCATCATTTACACTGGTGCAGTTACTTGGTACAGCCTTGATCTTTATTTATCGGAAGTAGTCACACACCATCACACACACACACAACCACAGGCTTCTCCTGAAGGAGGAGCTGTGAACGCCTTGCTCACCGGCTCCTCCGCCTCTCCGCCCCGCAGTGCCGATCGGAGTCCAGCCATTCGGACGAGGAGTCCAGTGGAGAGGAGGACGAGGACGACCCCATGTCCCTCTCGCCAGCCTCCTCCGCCTCCTGCCACCAGCCGCCTCCCCCGCGCCCGACGGAGAGCTCCGCGCCCAGCTGCCTGCCCGCTGTCCCCGCCCAGTGGAGCGTGGAGGAAGTGTCCCAGTTTATATCCTCGCTACAAGGTTGGAAGAACTTTACAGCAAAATACTGACACTAGCTGCATCTGTTTGAGCTTCTCGCAGTGTGGTTTTGTGCACATTGCACGACTTTAGAATCAAAGATCTTAAATTCATCCAGCTGTGTCATTAGCATCTGTTATTAACGCTTATTTTATGTTGCAAGTCGAATGATTGATGTTTAGACGAGTGTTTTTTGTAAACGAGCGCTCCAGTATTGGCTTGCATTCAGGTTTGATGTATGAATAACAAGCCGATGACTCGATAATGGAAATAATCATTACTTTACTAAAATATCTTTCCTGTTTTCCTTATCTTTCTCACTCCTTTGTTCACATTTCTATCCAACCGTTTTCCTTCTGTTTGTTTTCTACTTTTAACTCCTTCGCCGTTTTGATTTCTGCCTTTTTTTAATTTTTTTTTTTTTTTAAATTCATCTCCCTGATCTTCCCCCCCAGGCTGTGAGGAGCTCGCCTCCCAGTTCCTGTCGCAGGAGATCGACGGACAGGCCCTGCTGCTGCTGAAGGAGGAGCATCTCATGTCCACCATGAACATCAAGCTAGGTCCCGCCCTCAAGATCTGCGCCCACATTAACAATCTGAGAGACTGATGCCAGTGTTTCCGTAAATCCACCGTGTTCAAAGTCAAGCCCCGGGCATTTACCCCAAACTCTAGCTCTGCATCCGGTTCAGATACGGAACTGGTTCCAGAGCGGTCAGGGCCCTGCAGGTGAATGTACGAGGTACAGTTTGTTTTGAAAACGGCGGCTCTTGAGCCCAAACTGGGGCTGCAGCACTTGAATCTGTTGCTGGTTTGTCCGCTCTTGACCACATTTGCAAAGGTCATATTTGCACAGGAATATTGCGAGTTCCTTACGAATCTGTCACGTCTGCGAGTTGCACAAAATACTACAGATTGCAAACTATCTTTTGTTGAAGGTACATGTCTCCCGAAGGGCTGTTTCTGTGCAGAGTCGGCACTCGCGGTCAGAAATGGTTTTTACCAAGATGCACAATTTCAGCCTGTCTTTTAAAACGCGGAGATGAAGGTCTGGAATGTCTTTTCCATGCAGAGAAATCACTTATACTGAGCGCAGTGGGCAGATGAGGATAAACTTAAATCCGCGGCACTTGTACAGGACTCTCACATTTCACAAGTTACGCACAGACAGGGCTGCTCTTTCTGCGGACCTCGACCGAGGCATCTCAGACTCCGAGTTGAGCTCAACTAAACAAACAAAATACCGAAAGGAGCAAACGGGGGATTTTTTTTCGTCAGTGTAACACGCTCTTCGCCTGGTTCAAACCACAGCCGGCCCCGCATTTGGGCAGAAATGCGGTAAAGGAAGACATGTAGGATTTAATGATCTCAGTCAGTGTCTCAAGATCACGGCTGATTTTCATTTTCAAAAAGTATTTTCTAAGGAAAGCACTCCGGTGACTTTGCTCTCTAATGTTATGAATGTAATAGAAAAACTCGTACTTTCAACATCATTATCACTCCCTAAAAACAGGCGTCGTCATTTGTAAAAATGGCGGCGCTTTTATTTTGGAAGTGGCCTATTCTATGACTCACAGGGTATAGTGAGAGTACAGGGTGCACTGGCTGCAGAAATGCCGGACCAGAGTCCAGATGAAACCCAAATCCCTCAAGGTTCAGAGAGCATTTTATATTTCAAGGACAAAAAAAAAAAAAATGCTGCAAAAGTGCCGTTTTTTGTTACGCACAGAGCACACGAGCGGCAGACAGAGACACTACCGCAAAAGGAGTTTTTCACTCAGTATCTTGAGGAGATCCAACCTTTCTCAGTTTTATTTTTTTTAAACAGATGACGTACTGTTGACTCTGCTCCCGAAAAAGAAGGACTGTAATCTGCAAAATCTGTGACTATTTTGTTCTGTCGGGCAACTTCGAGATTCGCAAACGGTACAGCCAGCTGCTCCTGATCCGTGCGGCTGTGTGTGTGTGTGTGTGTGTGTGTGTGTGTGTGTGTGTGTGTGTGTGTGTGTGTGTGTGTGTGTGTGTGTGTGTATAGGAGTGGCGGGTTAACGCCACGGGCTTGATTTTGTGCGTTAGACGTAAGGTTGCGAAGGAAAAGCCGAAAGAGACGATAAGCTGTTAATCTGAAGTATCTTTAAGCTACAATGTTGAACAAAACCAGAAAAGTCCGTTAGGAACTGGTAGCTACATGTGGACCTACGTTTTTGAAGGATGAAAAAAATGTTATACTGACTGACTGAGTGTGTGTGTGAGTGAGCAAACCCGAAACTATACTGTAATAAGTGTAAAATTTGCCTTTATATTTAAATGATCATGTGTTCGCTGGACTGCCTTGTTTAAGCTTTTTACTGTAGGAGTTTTCTCATGTTCTCTCTCTGTGAACCTTGTGGCCTTTCTCACTTAGTCTCTACAGTAGGTGTAGATGAGGACTGTCTGTTTTTTAACTGCTTTTCATATCATTCCTTGTTTTATATCAGTGCTTACTTTTTTTACAATTGCTACTTGGAGCGACGGCATGCGTTGCCTTTTCCCCCGAAAAGCGCGACCGACCGGCGGCCGCCTCGACCGAGGAAACCCGCCGCCTTCCCCACAGCTTCGCCACATAGCGTGTAACCACCGACAGTATTTACCTTTTCTAGCTGGCTGCCTTTGGCTTTATTGTTAGTGACCGTGGCATTTACAGCATCTTCTCTCTCAACAAAAAGGAAAACAACATCTGACAGCCGCGTGTTTATATTTCACAGTTGCCCCCCGGGATTTTGGAGTCTTGAAATCGGCAGGTCCCCTCAGCATACTGTGGAGACCAGAAGGAAAAAAAAGAAAAAGAAAAAGAAGAAGCACTTGTAGTTCACCACAAGTGACGTGAGCCACAATTTCCTACTGAAATCACCGGTGTAACGTTTGTTAAGAGGCAGACCAGGGCAACGTCTCCCAAAAAGTAGCACTTTTTCTCACAAGGTGACAGCGGTTTCCACGAAATCCTTTTTATGAAGACGCCACCTCGGAATCAAAATGTGTTTCCTCGCAATAATCAGTTCAAACAAAAAAACAAATCGCAAAATCTCGGAGGGACTGGGTTTCGTGGGGAGAGGCTGACAATACTTTCATGCAAATAAATAATCGAGGAACTGTTTTAAAACTGTGGTGCCTGTGTTTTTATTTTTGAAATAGAAGAACAAACCTACAAAGGGATGGTGTGGGCTTTGAGTCTTTTTTTTTTTTTCACTTCCTGATTTTCCAGTATGCACCCCCAGCTCTGACAGGTGAGGAAATGCAGGCTGGTGGTCTTCCGAGCCCCCAGGGCTGGAAGACCGACGGGGGCAAGGCCGGCTCCAGGGCCTCGGGGGCCGCCGCCGCGGGCTGCTGCTACTGTTGTGAACCGTTCAGCCGGTTGGTGCCAACGTAAGTGAAAATGCGCTCGGGAACACGCATCAGTCGAGCACAGTCGAGACCGGCAGGACGAGGGCTTCCGGGTGGGCGCTGCCTCGCCTCGGAGTGTGCGGACGCGCTGCATTTCCCCAGAGGAACTTTCGACTTGTCAGGCGGCCGCAGAAACGTGTCCGCTCCCGGGCACGTTGACCCGGCCGCGCTCACGCCCGCTCGTTTCCGGACCGGACGCCTGGACCTCGATCTCGGGCGGACGTGGACGAAACCCGGCGTCCCCAGCGCGACAGTGAAGTCCCAGGGTTTGTCAAACTCCACCTCCGGCGGACTTTTGGGTCTTTCCGGCCGGATCGAGTCGGCGGATCTAGTTATTATCATATTATTATTAAAACTCATCCACTGGTGTTTGCTTTGTGCAGATAAACTCTCGTTAGGAGTAAAAAGTGCGGGGGACGTGACAGGTTTTCTCAGATCGGTCTTTCACATGAGCAGAATCACAGTTTACAGAAAAAGGCATATTTACAGTCCATATATTACTTTCATCATATAAAGTGAGTGTGCTACATATATATATATATATATATATAGAGTGATTTCGAACAGTGTCCCAAACGGCACAAGCGGGTGCAAAACAAAACCCGGGTTTCGTGAGGAAACGGCTCCCACCGGCGCGGTCCTGACTGATGACACCCTCGGCCAATCAGAGCACAGCGTAGTTGTAGGCCTCTCCGTATCCCGCCTCCCTCAGGTACCTCTCGATGTCGAGCGGGTCAGGTGCCCTGAGAGCTGTCCTGCCATTGGCCGACTTCTCCCCCGCCTGGAGTCTCCCGATCAGCTGCGACGCGGGGAGCCGGTGTTCGGGGTTCCAGTGGCAGCAGGACCGGATGATGGCGTACCTGCGGGACCGGGGCAAAGCGTCGTGAAACCTGTGCTGCGCCCGGTGACAAATATACGTTTACGCATTTACCGTCTCCGCCTGGTTTGGAGGCGGAAGCAGCCGGTTATTGCGGCATTTTGCTGATGCGTTTATCGGAGACGAGGCGCGGGAGCTCATTTACCTGTCTACCTGTTTACCTGTTTACTTGTCTACCTGTCTACCTGTCTATCTGTTTACCCCTCAACCTGTCTACCTGTTTACCTGTCTACCTGTTTACCTGTCTACCTGTCTACCTGTTTACTTGTCTACCTGTTTACCTGTCTACCTGTCTATCTGTTTACCTGTTTACCTGTCTACCTGTCTACCTGTCTATCTGTTTACCTGTCTACCTGTCTACCTGTCTATCTGTTTACCTGTCTACCTGTCTATCTGTTTACCTGTCTACCTGTCTACCTGTTTACCTGTCTACCTGTCAACCTGTCTACCTGTTTACCTGTCTACCTGTTTACCTGTCTACCTGTCTATCTGTCTACCTGTCTACCTGTCTACCTGTTTACTTGTCTACCTGTCTACCTGTTTACCTGTCTACCTGTTTACTAGTCTACCTGTCAACCTGTCTACCTGTTTACTTGTCTACCTGTTTACCTGTCTACCTGTCTATCTGTCTACCTGTTTACTTGTCTACCTGTTTACCTGCTGTCTACCTGTCTACCTGTCTACCTGTTTACCTGTCTACCTGTCTACCTGTTTACCTGTCTACCTGTCTACCTGTCTACCTGTCTACCTGTCTATCTGTTTACCTGTCTACCTGTTTACTTGTCTACCTGTTTACCTGTCTATCTGTTTACCTGTCTACCTGTCTACCTGTTTACCTGTCTACCTGTCTATCTGTCTACCTGTCTATCTGTCTACCTGTTTACCTGTCTACCTGTTTACCTGTTTACCTGTCTATCTGTTTACCTGTTTACCTGTCTACCTGTTTACCTGTCTATCAGTCTACCTGTCTACCTGTCTACCTGTCAACCTGTCGGCGGTGGTTCGTCTAGTTAGACATAGACTGGAGTCGGGTGTGGACTGGATTAACCCACAGGACCTCACAACCTGGTTACCTGTCTATCTGTACCTTTTTTGACACATCTGGACTACCTTGGACCAGGTCTAGATCAAAACCCACTATACTTAGACTTGTCAAATACGGGAATCTGGACTAGGTCAACCCACAGGAGCTAAAGACAGTTTCAGGTGTGTAAAACCTTTATTCTGCAGCCCTGGTTGAAATTATTGGCGCCCCTGAATTTTAAGTGCAGAATTTAGAATTCTCTTCAAAAGTAAATGCAAATGAACCAATTTTGTAAAATCAAAACATTTGATAAAACGTCCAGAGTTACTGAATAAAAGAAATTAGAAAAAAAAACAAAAACTCAACTTGCATTATAGTGAAATGATCCAAACACAAAATGTAACCCGGACACCTTCAGGAATGTTTGGTCGCAGGACCTCTGGCAACAATGGCGGCCTCCGAACCTTTGCTGTCGCCCTCTGGGAGCTTCTTGCTCCTGTCTGCTGGTACTTCCTGCCACTTCTTCCGCTGCTGTGCGTTCAAGCTCTCTTTACGTTTGCAGGAGTCCTTCCTGCAACGGCCTAGAACCGCTTTCTCCGGAGGTTCTGGGATTGGGATTTGAAACAGTCCATCTTCTCCTCCTCAGCCATGCCGTTGTGCTGCTGGATGTGCGCTCTGACGCCGCGGTGATCTTCTGATATCGCCGTTCCTTTGACCCGTCCGGTGGCTCCAGCACCAGAGGCAGCAAAGCAGCCCCACAGCCTGACAGAACCTCCGCCATGTTTGACTGTAGGTAGGCTGCTCGTTTCCTCACGGGCTTCATGTCGTCGCCTATAAAAACGTGATCCCAGAAAGACCGCGGCTTGTCAAAGAAAGTTTCTGCCAACGCTAGTTTTGCCTTTTTGTGCCTTTCTTTCCATAGCGGTGTTCTCCTGGGCCTTCTCCCATGGATCCCTGCTTGGTTTGATGTGCAGCGTATAGTACAGGCTGAGACCACCGCTCTGGACTGATCCAGATCAGCCTCAAGCCCTTTAGTGTTTTTTTTTTAACCTCAGCGGACCTCTCTCATCGAGTTTCTCCTCAGCACCACGTCCCGGCAGCGTCTTGACAAGTCTTATGACCGTGAAACCTCTGGACAACGTTGCGAACTGTTGAAACGGGGACTTCGGGATCTTTGGCGATCGCCTCGATAGCCTTTGGAATTGTTACGGTTTTTAATAATAGCAGTTCTGATGCTCTCAGACAGCTCTCTTGTCCTCGCCATTGTAAAAAAGAAACAGGAAACAGTCGGTCCCTTTTTTACGCAGTAAAACCTTCATTCATTGTCTAATTCGGGTCATGTGAACGCTGAAAATTCAGCACAGGTGAGTTTTATTTGTTTCTGTTTGGTTTGAGGAACGAATTTAAATTCATCAACGGGGCCAATACTTGTGTCGAACGTACATTTTATGTTGGTATTTTTTTTATTTCACCGTGTGAAAGCATTTGTTGTCGTCGCTCAGTAACTTTCGACATTTTATTACATGTTTCTGATTGTACAGAAATGGTTCATTTGCATTTATCACTGAAGAAATGCTAAATTCTGACCTTAAATTTCAGGGTGTGCCAGTAGATTCAACCAGGACTGTGTCTGTGAAAACTGCTCTCACGTTTGTCCCATCCAGACCACGTCAGACCGGGTATTGATCAAAAACCATTATACTTAGACTTGTTGTAAAGAAGGTTTCACAAATCTGAAAGTGTTCTTTAAACAGTCTGTAGCTTCTCTGGGTTGATCTAGTCCAGATTTGAAAGGTCTAGGTAAAGTGGTTTTTGATCTTAGACCTAGTCCAGTGTGCTCTGGATGGGAAAGAGCAGTGAAATCAACATTTTTGTCATTCTAGCTAACTTTGCTAGTTAATACTGAAGATGCCGTCGAGGCAGAAAATATCCTCTACATTATTATTATTATGTTATGTCCTAGAATGGCCACTTTTTTTTTTTTAAGGTAATAAGTATGACTCCCAGAGCCTTTTAGGAGGAAGAAGGATATTGTGGACATGTCAACAGCCAATGCAGTGTATCTGCAGGTCTTGAAAGGTTTTAAAAAGCATCGATTTCAGTTTCTTCAGAAGAAAAGTCCTTAAGAAGGTATTAAAAAGTCAATTCTTAATTTTCATATCCAGTAATGTTGGTCTTAAAATCTTTGTGTATCAGATTTTGGGCTGTTGGGAGACGTTAGGCACTAAAAAGACTGAGAGTGGGACTTCTAGGCCAAATTGCCCCTCCTGACTCTCCACCATGCTTTCATACGTTGGCCCGCTCGATCCCGAAACAGGCACTAAATTGCATTCTGTGTGCTATGAAAAAGATCAGAGAAAATCTTAAATGTAACGTGAACCAATAGAACCAAGAAATCTGGAAGAGCTGAGTGCCAGCTCCTGGTGCCTGACAGTTTTTGATAGTTGTAAAACGGATTCAGATACAGAATTGGTTTTAATTGCCAAGAGGAATCCCCCGGAGTGTTGGCGCTCACTGGTGGGAAATCCACCTTAAAACCGCCCCCTGAGCTGTGACCGTGACGCCAGGCTGGCACCGCACAGCCTCATAAGACCTGTTTTCTGCCCTTCGTCTTACAGTGAGTTGGAGCAGGCGGCCGGTCGCCCGAGATGCTTCCCTCTTTGCAGATACTGCAGAAGTTCGGTCGCCATGAGCTGAGCGAACGGTGGGTCGCCTGCAAAACGTGGGAGTCTGATACGTTACGCTGAAGTCACAGGCGTTTGGAAAATATCATCACTGTTTATTAAAAATCTGTTATATAATATCTATCTTGTCCTTATAAATAGCAATGAATTTTTAGAACCCACCACAGTGGCTCTTACTGTAGCGTTTACTGTCTTTCAAAGGGAGCTGCTATTTATTCTCTGCTGGTAAACGTAATTAAAATTCCAACACTTAAATGTTATGTTAGCCCGATTCTGTGACCCGTTAAATAAACAGTGTCTCTCAGAGGTATGTCTAGCATTTAAACAAACAAACAAACACTCACCCAATGTCACCATTTCATAGAGCAGGATACCAAAGGACCATCTGTCAAAAAAAAAAGGGCACTATGTCAATAGAGAGGATAGGAAGTTTGGTCTCACATTAAAGTAGATACGTGGGTACAAATTCAGTATAGAGATGTATTCGCTATGTGAAGTGGCAGGTTAAAAGCCACCTAAGCCTTCACTACCCAGCCTGCTTTGATTTTTTGACCTTCTGCCCTTCAAAGAATTAAGATGTGTGTGCGTTATCCTTTTTCGAACACACGAGGAATTCCCGCCGATCTCATGACGCGGGCCGTAAACTGTCGACGTGATTATCGTTATGTTGAACACGGTGGTTGTGAAACCTGCCTTTCAGTGCAAATAAATAGGTCAGTTATCCAGCATCCAGAGCACCAGCGGGGCTACAAATCAAGCTGGAGCATCCAGCTCCCTACCAGATGACTCTGGCCGGGACATTTCAGTGACCCGCTTCACACTCAGCCATCTTCCTCGCATTGTTTCGCGTTCCTCGCGGAGGCCTCGGGACACTCACACGTCACTGCTCCGACTGACGGCTCTCCCGGCCAGCACCTCGGGTGCCTGCCACTTCCTCAGCTCCGTGTCCTCCACTTCCGCCGGTGAACCGGCCCACGTTCTCCGGCAGTAGGCCGGGCCCAACCCCCACAGCTTCGCCGTCAGGTCCCCGCCGACCAGAACGCTGCGAGCCCCTACGTTGCTGTGGATGCAGCCTCGGCTGTGCAGATAGTCCTAGACGTTCGGATAAAGACAGGGCAATAAGAGGAAGGAGAGATGGACAGAAATTAAGACGAGACACTCGATCGCCACCAAATAATAACAAATTTGCGTACGGAGAGAGTTGGAAATAAGCAAGGAGACAGAGTCAGCGTCTTTTTTTTTTTTTCTGAAGCAGCGAGGGAGAGAATCGACAGAAGGACAGACGGCAGTTTAACCCACCAGAGCAGAGGCCACTTGTCCTGCCATGGAGAAGACCCTCTTCTCTGTCATGTCGCACGAAGCGTCGAAACCCGAGTTATCCTGACGAAAAGGGAAAACGTAAATGTTGTTGTAATTCCCCTTTTAGCCAGAGGGTAGAGTCAGACTACCAGACAGGTATTTTATGTCCGGTGACACCCCACCCAGTAGTTACTGTAACCACAGTCAAACCACAGTGTAAACCTGTATCTTAACCCGAGTAATAGATTACCGTACCCGTCTGCATCTCCAGAGGAACCCTAGCAGGTCTCTGTGCTGCAGCTCCTCCACCACCATCATCAGGGGGGGCTGCACCGAAACGACACCCAGCAGCACAGGTAGAAAGGGGTGCGGCCCCAGTCCAGAGACGAAGGAGGCAAAGCCCAAAAAGTGCTGCTTCTCGCTGCTGTTCGCCGTTTCTGGGAAAGAGGTCGGACAGCAGAGGATGTTCTTAAGTTTCATTTAGCCAGAGACATTTCACTGAACTGATGGTTTAGTCTCATAAGGATTTAACCAAACGTGTTTGATTTGACAAGTCACAAAAATACGACTTCCGTGTCATCAAAGCATTTATAGTTTTTGAACGCCGAGAGTTTCTGAAAAGCTCTTCAATTTGATGTCCGTGATTCTGTGCAAGATCTGAAATGAATAGGGGGGGGCACATAAAACGTGCAGGACTTCAGTGTCTGTAAACCAGGTAACAGGCTATTCCCCAGGCAGGAAGCAGTTGGGCTGGGGACAGCTCATTTTACCTTTCAGCACCCTCAGGATGACATCCCTGTTGTCCATGCGGGCTCTGTAGAGGTTGACTGTGTGCTGAGGCCTGACGGAGAAGGACAGCGGCAGGGCAGTGACCTGGCTGAAGGCGCCGTGGTGCCTCTCTGTGGACGTCTGTGGCAGTGCGGCCGGAGCGGGCCTGACATTCTGCTGCACTTGTTGAACGGACATTGGCAGCTCCTCGTGTTCCAGTGGGTTTAGCCCAGGGGGCGCTATTAAGATAAAAAAAAAAGGGGGGGCACAAGACAGAGCCATGAATCTGTGGGTGTGGTTCTTTGGAAAATTGAGTTGCATTGAAAAATGTAACAAGAATAATGTGGGAAAAATGACCCTGAGACGTCCACAGGCTTGCTCACCGTCGATGCCCTGTAAGTCATGTCTGCGGCTGCGTCTCTGTGTGTATCTGTGCGATGAGCTGCTGTAGCTTCGAGGCGCTGTGACCCGCGCCTGCTTCCGTTCGGGACAGTACCGCAGCAGGGACAGGGTCAGCAAGGTGACGAGGGTGGCGAAGAGGAGCAGCACGGGGACGATTATCACGGCCTGCTCGTGCTCCTTTATTACTGAGAGAGAAACGGAGGAGTTCCTGTGTAAATGTCAGGTCCCAAAGGCAGCGATCCCTTTTTTTAATGATGTATAGGACCGGGGTGACAGTGTGAAGTGAAGCGACAGGTTGTTCCGATTAGGACGACCGTCACCCGGCGGGAATGTCCCGACGGGACAGCAGAGTGTTGCTCCTCCGGCCCTCAGCCTTCCTGTGAGCCGTGTGTCTGCGTTTGGGTCTGGGACGGATGCTCGCACAAACAACTTCCTAATTACGCTGCGCTTAAGGTTGTGCAGGTTTGGTTTCAGTGTCCTGCCCCGGGCGCTTTGACAGGATGAGCACGTTGGCTGTTAAAATGGTTTCGCCTCTGAAGCGTTGACAGGATGTTCTATCTTAACATTACATCACCCTCCATTCTCACCGGCGGTGATATGGTGATATACGGCTGGGCCACACCGTAACTTTGCAAGAGCATAGGAGTATTTGAATGCAACTGTCAGTGCCCTCAGATGCGTCAGTGATGTAATGATCCATTTTCAAGCAAAAACAGTGCAGAAAGTTAAAAAAATGCTCAATGAGTTGTAGTCGTTTTGGACAAACGGGTCTTTTTGTAACCCCGTCCTCTGTCCTGTGCTTTTTACCAGGTCGACACGAGCCTGCACGGATCCCAGGCATGCGAGCAGCATGAATCACAATTGCCCGTCGTCGTCATGTTATTATGTTGCTGCATTGTCAACATGACACACTTGGGCTGTAAGAAGTCAGCGGGACTGGCCTGGACGCACTAGAGTGAGTCATGCGCTGACATTCAGAGAGTAATAGATCCAGGCAGAACTGACCCTTTGATTACATGGGTTTCCCCGTTGAGTCACTGCTTTTGATAGCTGTGAGAATTTCCACACTACCTCTGACTCAATTGATTTGAGCGTTGCTGAGCAGGAAATACAGAAATGTTTTCCTTCTTACACAAGATTTTACCCATTTATTAATTTATTTAACTTGAACGTCCCCGGACAATTTTGTATTTATTATTTATTTTTTGTGCTTTCGTGTATTTATGTCTTCCATTTCATCGCATCGGCTGTTTCTACCCACCACGTTGGCCCTTCACCGACAACCCTTTTATTACGGCGCGCTGGGTTGACGCACACCCTCTCGTAACACTACGACAATGGCGTGTCAACATCGAATCCATCATGTCACACGCCTTCCGTTGTTGAAATTCAGAAGCGAATCGGGTGTTTTATGAAAGTCCAAAAGCCCCTGGTCTGCGTATGAATTGTGTTCTGGTTGTGGCACATTCTTAGGCGTGGTGAGGGATTTGCAGAATGGCATTTAACCATACGTGTCTGTCTAATTACAGACTTGGTTTGAGCTTGAACCTTAAGCACCGAGCGACTTCTGCATTTTACCTTGTTTACACTCCTTTTCATGTTGCTTTAAACTAAGACGTCTAGCACTCCCATCCTGTTCCGCTGGTAGTCCAATAAATATTTGCCTTTAATTTCAGTATGATCTGTAGCTATCTTAACAGTGTGTTATGATGCAGACGAACGGAACGGAATAAGAAGTCAATGGGACCCATTTACTGCCTGGACAGTGGGGACGGGAAAAACACACTGAGGCATCCTAAACATTACGGTAGGCTCCAGGGAAACACTCAACAGTAACGTAGCGCTAGAAGAAAACTGACCTGTGGTAAAGGTAAAACACGAAAAACACTGGTGTGGTTTTTTTATAAGGCCTATCTAGATATAATAATTAACTGAGATCGCAGACTTCCCAGCAGCATCAGTGAGTCAGTAGTTATATTATCACTCTGTATGTACTCTGTATTTCATCTGACTTTATCTGGAGCCTGGATGATGCCACTTGACTGCACTCTGCCCCCGGAAGTTTTGTGATTAAACAGATAAAAAACATCGGTGCACTAAATCAGATTTGAAGAGTTTTAATTCACAGTCGTCGTCACCTCTGGGACTTTGAAACAAACTCTTCACTTGCTGATTGGTTGGTTGTCAGGACCAATCACATAGCTGTAGATTTCATGTGAGCATGAGCTCAACTGAAGCGTTGCCCATTTGTCTGTTGTCTGCTGATGTTCTAGGTTTACAGCCAAAATGAGGTAGCTGCTGGTATTTGCTTTAACGAACATGCACAGTAGGCAGACAACTGAAAAATGAGATGAATAAGAAGATGGGTCGAAATGCAAAAGCTCGAAAATCACAGTAGGTGTCGAGAGTGTGAGGATGATGATTTGAGATTGAAAAGGGAAGAAAGATGAAAACTTCTCCCAGTAAGTGCTAATATGTAAGATTTAGGTAGGGAAAACCCGGCAACAGTTGAGCAGAGCTTGATGGCGGAGAGAGAGTTGTGAAAATAGAGGTGAAGAAAAGGGGGCCAATCGTGATGCTGGTCGTGAGGGCCAGGTGGATCAAAGTCGGAGGAAGGTGGACGATAGAGACAGTAGATAAAGCAACTGGTGCGTTGTGAAGAGAGACAAAAGTGGCAAAATGAACATTATATAGTGTTTTCCCGTTCATTTTCCCCACAGCCGCTGTCAGGTAAATCGAACATGAGCTGCCAAATACTGAAACAAGGGCACGTTTCATTTGCAGAGGAGAGGAGGAGTGAGAAGGTGAGAGAAGGAAAGGAAAAGGGGAGAAAAGGTAGGAGATGGCGATGAGAGATCAATGGCGGTATCCTTACTGCAGAGGGTGTCGTCCGGTGCACACAGATTATCGGCCGTGGAGTTGGATGACATGCTGGAGAGGAAGAGAGGAACACTGATAGGTCAACGGTACTATCGGCAGGAGGAAGAGATCAGCATTACCTCTGCTCAGCAGCTGCCTTAAATCCCCAAAGCTTACACAGAGTCGTGCAGCATCTGCCTCTCCGGTAACTGTATATAGTAGCTGGACGAAGTAGCTGGTTCAGAGTTAAACTCTGCTCAACGAGCTCTCGGTGGAGCTCAGCAGGCAGCAGAGCGGACGCCCCGTGAGATGCAGACCATTAGAGATCCACCTCTAGAAAATAGTGTTGATATTTACTGTGGCAAATTTTTAATCTCGCTTTACAAAGCAAATGTAAACCGTGGCCTTTTAAAAAAAAATCTGGACTCACATAGCCAAGACTGAAAGGAATGTTTTCTACGTGTATAGTTAACCTGCTATCAGTCACACGGATAATAGAGAAGCCGAGATCGGTGTTACCTCACTCAGCAGTGACCCAAAATCCATGAAAGCCCTGAAAGGGTCACCCGGCGTTCAGCGGCCCGTTAGCCTCCTCAGATCACACGGATGATATGCCGGAATATTCTCAACATCTCCCCAGAACTGTTGGTTTATTTATTGACTCTTCAGTATCCCGTTGTTTTCGATAAACCTCCTCCTCTGTTTAAGGAGTAGCGGGTCACTTGGTTGTTGGTTGTTAGTAGCGTTAGGCTGCAGTTGTTCAGAGAGAGTCTGGGATCAGTTCCTTCTCTGCTGGTCCTGCGGCAGCAGTAAGGCGTTGGTCGGGACAGCTTGATGGTAACTGCAGACGTATTCGCCCTGCAAATTCCAAGCGAAGAGAGAAACAAGTTGTGCCATATTCCTGCCATTTTTTTTTGTTTTCTTGTCAATAATGTGAATGGCCGGTTCTAGCCTGCCCCCCCCGCCAGTCTCACCAGGGGCTGGTTGCTTATTTAAAAAGTTTTTATTGGTGGCGATGCGGTAGAGCTTTGGAAAAGTCTCTCAAACTGCGATGTTGTGCATATTTCAGTCTCTCCAATCCCGACACTGTCCGAGCAGTTTTCGAACGGCAACTCGGTCGAAGAGAGGCCGTAACTTCAAGGCAAACTCGGCGGCGGGACACAGGCAATAGGGAAGAGGGAATCGAAACGCACTGATGGAAAACATGCAGTTTAAAGGGAGCTGAAAGCTGGTACTGAACAGCAGGACTCCTGTGTCTGCGTGCTCGTATGCAAATATCCTCAGGGCACATTTGACAGCATATATTTGAACTTGCGCCCGTGGTCTTTTCAGATAGTCGTATTTTACACAACTAGTTGGTCACGTATTCAAATCCGGAGTTTCAAAGGAATGGACGCCCGTTTAGGATAAGGGGACAGGATTTGCTACTTCCGGGATGCCCGCGGAAACCACTTTGTAGTGGCCAAACAGAAGCACGCGCACGGTCGTCCTCCTGTCTGTCTAATTTGTTTAACAAACGCATCCGGTTGTGGCCCCTCCGTCGTGCTGGCAGAATCAAAACACCGATTGCGTGAAGTTGCGGTACCGGGCCAACTGTAATGCTACAGACAGCCGCCAGGTTAAAGCCCCCTGTCACCTAAGGTCATCCAAGCACTGAGAGGGTCCCAAGTCACAGGTGACGAAGAAACAGAAACCAGGTCATGAGCCAGCGCTGCGTGTATAAATGTCATCAACCCGGGTAAACATCAAAGCGCTGTAAGTGAAATGATAGACCACAGACAGGCAGCCTCCTCATTAAAGTCAGTTTGCTGTCTTCTTTTGGTAGTAATTTTAATTTTAGAGCATTTATAATTTAACCGGTTAGCGCCATGAATACTTATTTTTGTTGAATATTGACTTCCGATGAGCCAGTACGCACATTTTAAGGCTTGTTATTTCTGAGTTTCAGATTGAATCATTACTGCACGGCTATCTCATCTGGCAGCAACCTCCCAAAACGACATGGTCCCTGGGCCCTGCAGACTGTCCCGCTGAACTATTTGGTTATTTAGCTTCCATTGAGCTACCTTTAAATGAGTCTTATGTGCCAGTGCAGTACAACAAAGTGAACACATAACTTAACTACTTTCACAGAAATTTGCCTGCATTCACGAGCAGCCTGTGGGTCGTCCGTCGACTAATGCGTAGGAAAGTGTTCTCAAGCCTACCTTGTCCTCTTCTGTCATTCAAAGGGCTGCATCAGCATCAGAGCCGAGACACTTGTCGGCCACGACAGCGCGCTACGGCACGGGTGCGAGGAGTGTTTGCGGCCTCGTGATTCGCCCGGTAATGCTCAGCCCGCAGTCTTATTATAGAGCGCACTCTCAGTGTGACAGGTAAACATACACACACACCCTTTACAAGTCACGCTGGTATTTAGTCAGCATTTCTGGAGACTAAAGTCACAGACGCCTTCCTTCACGCTTTTTAGGTGGCATGGACGTCACTGAACCAGTTTGTCTGCATTGTTCTCTCACATTCGGCAACGCACCGGTATCTCTCCCGCATCAACACACAGACACACACACACACACACACACACACCCGGACAGCCAGACAGCCAGACACCAGAAATATGCTGTTTAAAAACACACAGACATACGTGTAAATGCACATAAAAACAAAACACACACTCACGTTTGTTGTTCAAGGATGCACGTACCACATAGGATAGTACCACAAATATTAGAGTCATACAGTGATAATTCCATCATGTTCCCATGGAAGAGAATAATAGGAGCCCCAGACTTGAACAAACGCGTCATTTCATATTTTGTCCTCAGTTAAATTTCAGCAGGAACCTGTTGGCAAAAATGTAGGGGAATCCCATCCTATATGAGGAATGTGGCTGCTGTTAAGTTTCAGTCTCTCTCACACACACACACACACACACAGTTTTCTGTTGTTGTTGTTTTGTTTCTTCATCTTACCTGGCCGACTCCGTGGGACTGCTCAGGTGTCAGACTCCGTGTGCTCCTTGTACCCAAAACCTGTGCTGCCCCCGAAGCCATCCGAATCTCAGGTCCACCCTCTCGGTTTTCATGTTTCAGTATATGGTGACGTCCACAGGCAGACACATCTCCGCAGGCGACCGGTGATGTTGGGACACCTGTTTCTATTTCGCTTTCCCCAGCGCAGTGTCTTTTCTCATATCTCTCTCTCTGTCTCTACCTCTCTCTCAGGTCGGCCGCACCCACCCCTCCCAACACTTTTTCCTTGTCTCTCTTATCGCCTGCGCACGGCTTGGAGTCAGTCTCGTATTTGCTGCGTGCGTGTATTTGTGTGACCCCGCTCGTGCGTTTTTTTGTGTGTGTGTTGCGTCGAGTATCCAAACATCTGGCTGTATTTGTTGGCTTGAAAGATGAGGGGTTGCTAGGTGGAGGAGGGGCGACATGCTGTGTTTCGTTCTGCAACCTTTAATGGTCGAGGTGCCGCATCAAAACCAAAGAGCCTCCATTAAAGCAAATGGAAGTGCTGTAATGTGGCGTTTACAGCTGCAACTAACAATTATTTTCTCGATTGAATTCTTTAGTCTATGATGTTAAAAAATAGTGAAACAGTACGTTGTGTTTACAACTTCCCAGAGGCCATGGCAGGGTCTTTAGTTTGCTGATTTTGTCCGACTAAGAGTCAGAAATATTCAAGCAGAACCAGAGAAATTTGACATTTTTGCTTGAAAAATGACTGAAATGATCAGTTGATCATCAAAATAGTTGGCGATTCATTTTGTGTCGATCGACTAATCGATTCATTGACCAGCTGTTGCGGCTCTAGTTTGCAATAGTACAGAGCTGGTTGAAACAGCTCGGGAATTGGAGCAGCTTTGTTCGTGTGTTTGCCCCACAGCAACTTAGCAACCTACGACTTGCTCGGTCTTTATGGTGCTTGCAGTGTGCCAAGTGTGGCTCGAACCAGTTTTATACTCCACGGTGCCTAGAGTTAGTAGTTTACAGGCACCTGCTATAATCAAACAATTAAAAAAGTATATTAAAATGGCCTCTTTGATCCAACCCTTTATGTATTTTTGTCCCCCGTGCTCCCTTTGTAGTTTGATGTATGAGTGTTTTTTTTTTTTTTTAAATGTAGTTAGAAATCACAGAGAAAGCTACATGTATTGTTGCTGAATCAAAACAGACGACCACATTGCTATGTCCTTGCCTCAAAGGGAGGTTTCCGAACGGTTATCGTCCAGATCCCTCAGATAGAAACTGTACAGCAGATCAACACCGAGATCGTGCTCGGTGGTTTATTTACTACGTTGGTGCCGGCAAGATGTTAAAGAAACACACTCCAACGTTCTTATCACTCTTATTTGAGCTGAAAGGTGTGGCCTCTGGCACTTGTGTGTCGAGTGTGTGTGTGTGTGTGTGTGTGTCGGGGTTTGGGGGGGGAATAATCATGACTTTTCACTTGCTGGGACAACTCCACCTTCTTCCCTTTATAATCAAGCTGGCGTGTGGACACACCCAAACACACTGATAGCACTTCGGTCAGGTTTCACTATGGGTAAGGATCAGTGTCGTGGCTGTCAACAGCTAAAATGTTTCCACGGGGAAAATGGACTTCAGGAGTCACCGTGTGATATATTTGGAGCTTTTGTCAGAAACGCAGTATAATCCGTCTTAGAAAGACCAAAGATTTCATTCTCACAGTCTTTGTTTCGTAGTTCGTCCTTTAGGAAGGCACTGAAACTACTGAGGTTGCTCTGTTTTGATGCCTTAGCTAAATCAGTGTTGATCCTCTCACTGTATTTCCATGTAAACTCCCTCTGGTCTGGTTACGGCCAAATTTTTTCTATGTCATAATTAGTCATATTTAGAAGAAAGAAAAAAAAGCATTTTTTTAAATTAAAATCTTTGAATTATTGCTCATGTTCCAGAGAATTCACTTCATCATGTCGGTTGTTCAGACAACGCAACGCTTGTGTTGTTTGCGTGACCTTCTCGGTCTCCTGCCCTTTTATTGTGAATTTAATCACTTTGTACACAGTGTCATCACTTTGCATATGAGCCTCTGACAATGCTCGCGTTTGATCCCGGGGTTATATGTCTTTATATGTGTCCAAAGGTTCATTCCACTGCTTGACCCTCCTTACTTCTGATGAACACGCACCGGGACTTGTTGCTTGATCAAGTATATTCTAGATCCTCGTGTTCTCCCAGAGGGAGCAGTCTTCACCCCTGGAGCGCTTCTGTTGCTGATTAAATATTGTGCTTTATTCTGGATTTCCTTGATTTGTCAGGAGGCCTTTCCTTCATCCTCAGAGTGCAGCAAAGACAGTTTCCCCTCATTCTGTTCACTCATCGACCTAATTGGTCCACCTCTAGAAACATGTTAATACCGGATAAATTTGAAAGCTCAGTCACTGCGTGTTTTGCTTTGACAACTGATGCGAACTGGAGAGCGAACTATGGACCACATAGGAAGCAAGTCTGCATTTAAAGCAGCAGGCAGCACTTCCGGGAACCTTTTCTCCGCAGGGAACAATCCCCGGGCTAAAAACACTCATCTCGACCACCGAAAATCCAGCGGATGATGTAGTATACTGGTAAAACCCAGTGAGGAACACTATCGGGTCTGCCCCTGCACATCACTGCACCACCTCCTCTTCTTATACCGGGAATCGAACCTGGGCTGCTTGGCTGGAAACCGGGAAGTAGCGGTCACCAGACAAGTTTGGGATTACGGAAAACTTTTCGGTCCTTCCTCATTAACGGCTGGTAAGCAAGTGCATGTTGAGCAAGTGCACCACACGTCCAGGAATGCTGTTCGGTGATTAGTACCGTCTTGCTCCGTGCACTGAAATGTGTTTTTCTCTGATGAAGACCAAGTCACCAGACTTGTCGCCTGCCGGCAAAAAGCTTCACCGAAAGCAGCGAGGTGTACGCTGCCCCTCAGGTCCCGGGCCACTCGCACACAGGTGCTCTGGCCGGTCGCTAGGAGTTGCTGGAAAATTCCACCTCACTGGCTTCTGATGGAGCCAAGGGCTGAGCCGCCATGGAACGACCCAGGTCTGCGCTCCCCCCCTTCACCACCCGGGCGCCTCGTGTCTCTTTAAAAGTTGAGCAGCAAGTATTTGGTACAGTACGTTGACATTTCTGGCATTTAGTCCTGTTCCCTCCTGACTTAACCTCACGGGGTGGGTCGGCAGTTAGCTTAGGGAGGCA
>NC_053423.1:23511446-23596446 GCF_016859285.1 Xiphias gladius
GGATAATCAACATTCAATGAACTCGCGTCTGTTTTTGTACGTCCTATACATTACACATGTGTTACGCAGTGACTAGAAACTACGGACTATGAATTTTGCACGATATTTAAATTAACTTCCGTTCTCACAATGTGGCTCTTTGCTTTTGGGTCAAGATCACTCAGAGGCGAAGGGCAAAGCCAGGTCTCGACACGAGAATTCAGAGTTACGGAGATGAACAAATGACACAGTTGTTTGATTTTAAAAGTAAAAGAAGACACGGTTGCTTACGTTGTATAATATCTACAAAAATGTTACAGGATACAGCGTAGCCTTTAACAGTAGCAGGCAATGCTGTTACCAAGGGTTGACATTTGTTCCCCCTTCATTACATGTATGTACCTACCGTATTTTATTTTGATTGTTTTTTGTGAGAACTGGAGTTTGACAGTGAGTGCATTTTTGTAGAGTTTCGTCTCATCAAATGCCTGTTTGAGGGTTAAGACACTTGTTCGGAGTAACTCAGCCCTTCCCCCTTACAGTTTGTTATCAGTAAACTTAACGGAGGAGGATTCCCGTTCGATCCGTCCATTCTCGAGTCGGTATTGCAGGTCACACGTGGGTCGCACAAATTTCCATTGCTCTGGCAACAGTAGGGCTATGTGGTGTGAAACTCCAGAAGAATTAAAAGAAAATGTGGCCTTATTTTATGTAGGATAGTCAGCCAAGAAACCGAACCAGAAACCAAATAGTCTGCCGGCCTTGATGCTGCGTCTGTTGTGCTTTATGCACTTGTTGTATTTTGGTTTGGTCGTGTGCCAGTCTGCGCTCCGGCCTCCTGGGGGTAGGGTGCATGGTGGAGGGTTGGTAGACATGAACAATAGTAATCACCTTGCTTGCTGTAACTGATGTGGGTATCTGGCACTTCTGTTTTTTTTCCTCTCCTTTGTCTTGTTTTTTTTTTTTTTCTGCGAGGAGAGCATGTGACTTTGAGGACTGTATGAAAGACCAAGTAAGACAATTATCCACTAAATGCGGTTCTTTTGCTTGGAAAAATGTATATCTCCAAGTTATGTTTTCATTCAAGTCGTTGGGCATTTTCGAGTTTATCAACTAGATTTTCAAAAAGCAAAGACATCATTATAACAATGACCACCTAGACAATCTCAGTTCAGTCCCTCTGTAACCGAAATGTTTTGACTAGGGCTGGGTATCAAGCCTCAATACTTTCTTGGCGCCCACCGAAATGTGTCCAAAATACTGTATGTCGGCCTGAGTCTCTCTAAAACTAAAAAGTACCGGAAGCTGCCGTTGAATGTCTGGTTAGATGCATAATCTTTTTCTTCAGGCACAATTCCAATATGGCGGCTTGTAATTTGACAGTTTTTAAGAGGTTTGGCTTTGGTTTTGTAGAATAAATATGTTTATATTTTCTCCAAGGAAAATACCAACAAAAAAAAAATCGCCTCCGTGTTGGTGCGAGACACTGAAGCCAGGGGCCACGTTCTGTACCCGAGGCTCCAATAGGTATAATGTATGTCTGGGATGTGTTGTTTGCAAATCAGAAACTGTTACTGAAAACCGGCAGATACATTCAGCCAAAACAGGGGGAAATCAGATGTTGGGAGTAACTTTATCAGTTTATATTTCCTGTCCATAAGTCCCCGAGTCCTTGAGGGAGGGGGGACAGCTGAAAGGTCGCAGAGACAGAGAGTAAAAGAGAGAGCGAGACATGGGAAAAATGGAGGAATATGATGAGGCATTGAAAGGTACACTGATGGTGAGAGAGAGGGAGAGAGGTGTGGGAAGCGTAATGAGGTATATTGGATCACAGCGATACTAAATTTAGCCCAGAGTTGTGTTTCACCGGCGAAGAGAGAGAGGGAAAGAAAGGAAGCGGAGTAGAGGGCAACGAAAGAAGGGGGTAAAGGAGTACAAGTGATTAGTGCAGAGTCGAGTTTCACCACTTCAGAGGGAAAACAGGAAGGAGAGGTGGAAAGAGGTAAGGAGGGGTGGGGGGGCCAATGAGTTTCCGACAACATAACACGCTGGTGCTCGGAGGTCTTCCTGTCCTGGGCTGCATAGTAGTGAACAGCTGATCGCATTTCCAGACACACAGCCCGTGTGTGCCAACCACGGCAAACCGAGATGTTCAATTTACGTGGTTTTGGAGAAATGACTGCGTTGCCACTTTCATCACAGTGACCGGTTGACAATAAACCGGATCAGCTGACCCCCGCTTTGTTTGTTATAAACATATCTGGTTTCACCTTTGCTAACCTTTCTACAGACTGCATCTGTGCAATCTATTTATTACAGCTCCTGGGGTTATACATATAACAAGTATGTTACTGACCATATTAACTGAAACGTTGTTGTGTTCAGGGCGTGAAAAACAACCCCAGATCCCACTGGGAAAACTTTGTACCGTTGGACACCGGACGATTTCCATACAAATGGAAAAGGGCACCCAGAAATCGACCCATGTGAACAGTAAATACGAGAACAAATACTTTATCAAAGTTTAACCTCAGTATTAGAACGATGCTGAATTAACAACCTACGCTGGAGCAACAACATTTCTTTTTCCCGGTCGTCACACATTTAGTCACAGCGTGTGCGCGGTCAGCCCTCCGATGGACTCCTGTGGGATGGAGTTAGATGTGTTCGCTCAGGCACTTTGACCGAGCTGCCAAGCGTATAGAGCTGTCACTTCTTCCAAAAACCCACTTTGAGTACATTTTTTGAACTAAGCCGAGCGCACGTAGTCTAATCCTAAACTGCGTTTGACCGCCCCCGCTGGAGTACAGGGCGTCACCTGTTGCTCTTACACACTGTGAATTTTGAGCTTGGACGTTCCTTTTTGATCTGGAGAAGTGATGAAGCCGGTAAGAGGACCCTGGGATGATTTTGCCGCATACATTTTACAGATCCTGAGATCACATCTTTAGAGATAATTTATGATTCATGTATTTTTTCCGTATGTTCGAACTGTAGTTCTAGTTTCGGTGAAAAAGTGACAGCCCTAAAAGCATCTAATGAGAGCCAAAGCCGTGGAGTAACGCCCCTGCAGACAGGAGCTTCCGGGAGGAATCTGTGGCGAGAAAACCTTCTTAGAATGACTTTTTGAAGCCTCTTGTGCGCTTTATTTTGAAGATGAGCACTTCCTCCTAGTGTAGATGTGTCTCACCCCAGTTTACTGTTGCTTAGATCAGCGCGACAATATAGTGGGTTTCACATTTAACATTAAACACACCGAGTCATCCGTGGCGTCTGTTGTGCGACTTCGTATTTGTGTGCTGGCATTCAGTCACAGCGCACCGTGCATTATCGCTCCTCAAGTTTCACTGTGCATTGACTGGCATCCCTGCTCACGCATCACCCCCCAGTACCTTATCAGCGTGTGTGTGTGTGTGTGTGTGTGTGTGTGTGTGTGTGTGTGTGCGTGTGTGTGCGTGTGTGTGCGTGTGTGTGCGTGTGTGTGCGTGTGTGTAAATCCATCCATCCATCAATCTGTCCATGACCCTACTAAATTAGAAGCTGTTGAAAGGTTACTGCACCGTCAGCAGCAGACACAACTTGCCAGCCTGTCACTTATATTCCTGGAGTGCTATTGTTTGCTGTTGATGTACCAAGCATATACAGACAAATTGGAAAAAAAAACCCCCCAAAAAAACTGAAGAAATGAGTGGAGAAGCGTAGTAAAGGCAGATTTCTCCGCTCAGGGCTCGAGGGGTCACTGAGGGGTTTGGTGAGTATGGAAAATTATGGGAATCGTGGCCTTCGCAGTCACCAGATCTCATCCCCGTTGAACAGCAACAGGAGACTTTGGACCGACGTGTTAGACGGCGCTCTGCACCGCCATCATCAAAACACCAAATGAAGGAATGTCAATTGGAAGAAAGGTGTCTCGTCCCTTCGGTAGATTTCCATTTCAATGCCGAGGAGCGCTGAAGCTGTTGTGACGGCACATGGTGGCCCAACACCTTACGATGTTGACTTTCGTTCATTTGTCACCCGTCTCTCTCTCAATATATATATTTATATATATATGATCCCCAGTTGAATAGTTGTAGTACTGTGTTCAAATATGACACAATACCTGAGTGGTGTTGATCAATATATACTTTCTGATTGTCATTCTGAGTAGTGAAAATGAGGAAAAGGGAATAGGGAGCATAGCCGGAACATAAATGGAATCGATATGTTTTTCGTGGACTTTTGTGACGTTGGTGACCTCTGGTGTCCCCATGTAGTGTTGTTTCAGTTGTCAAGGTGGACTTTCCCACTCAAAGGAATCTGCATGAAATTGCACCGTAAAACCGTGAAGCCATTTTTCCATGGTGAAGCTAGTAAACTGTCCGGTTACTGTTTTGTCAAAGAGAAAAAAACAGAAGAAGTGAAAGTCATCCTTTCATCAAGCTAACTATTCTACAGCTAGTGAATTTTACAGGAATAGAATTTCCTTCCTTTAGGTAACTACAGTAGGTAGAAAATGACACCTCACATTAAACACGTCAGTTTCACTACGTGTCTTGTCTCGTGTTTTCTAAACTAAACCAACAAATCCTGTTGAGCAGCAAGTGGTAAAAATACTCAGCAGCTTCCGGGTGTGAAAAAACATGACACAGTGAACCCATGAACACCACCTCAGCACCTAGAAAGCGCGTTTCATTGCATTTTTCATCCTTGAATACTTTTTTGTTTGGAAGAGATAAGAGATGGCTTTTTAGAAGTTTGTTATGATAGGGAGCTACGGAAATGTCTTTATTCATAATGGAAAAAGAAAGCATACGCTCTATAGTGGGCTCACGTTGGAAGTGTTTCAGACTTCTTGTGTTACAGGGAAAGGACAAAACGGATGAAGGAGGGCATCTCCTACTGAGGTATTTGTGTTAGTGAGAGAGGGAGGGGGTGAGAGAGATGAGAATCAATCTCTTCCCCAGATGTCCCAGGCAGCGTTCGCCGAGTCTGTCTGGAGGAGATAAATCTAGAGGCAGAGCCCATGTTTCCGCTTCCATTGGAGCTGTTTGGGTCAACACGTGGTCCTGTCTATTTTTAAAAAGGACCCTTCTCTGCCAGAGTGCCAAAAGGAGAGTACTGTCACACTCAGCATTCTCACCTGCTCAGGAACTACCTGTATTTGTTCCTGTCTGATGAATGGATGCTGGGTATTCATATCATTTGTTGTCTTCTGTAGTAATTGATTAACGGGTCGTTTTACTGATTGATTGACAGCTCTATGGGGAGTACCAAGAGCACCAAGGAGCCTCCGGCAGACGGGAGGCCACACGCCTGCTGACTGAGAGACAGATCAAGAAACATGGCGACCATCGCTGCAGCCACGGGAGGACGCGGCACGGGAATGGCCGTCGCGGCCAAAACGGATACCACAGTCGCCAAGGACATCAGCACAGCTATCACGGCAGGCAAAGGAACAGGCGTCAGTCCAACATGGAAACAGAGGCTTCTGATGAGCAAACAGCTGAACCCGACCTCACATCCTCTATGAAGAAGAACCGCTCCTACTCCAAGTGCAGAGGTGAGCAGCACTGACGAAAGATTAAAAAGTGGAGTAAATAGACAGATGCTTTGTTACTTTTGTGAGCTTCCCTGGTTTTTGCCAGACTGCATAGCACGGGTGCAGCGATTCCTTGTGACCAAGCTGGGAGAAGACTGGATCTTCCTGATCCTGCTGGGCATCACGATGGCCCTGGTGAGCTGGACAATGGACTACGCCAGCGCAAAGAGCCTGCAAGGTAGGACTGCATATCCCGGTGTATTCTGATGGCAAAAGCCATCAAAAGAAAGTCAGCAGTAGTGGACAAAAATGGTCAGATGGGTGGGTGGGTAGATGGGTGGGATGGGTAGATGGGTGGGTGGGTAGATGGGTGGGTGGGTAGGTGGGTGGGTGGGTGGATGGATGGATAGACTTTATTGATCCTGTGAGGGGAATTGTCAATTAAGACAGCCTTTCTCTCTCCCTCTCTCAATTTTCCTTAATGCTTTTCTCTCCTCCCACAACCCTTCATTGCGCTTTCCCCTCTTTTTTTCTCCTTTCATCTGTCCATCCCATTCGGTTCTTATGCCACTTTCCTTTCCTTCTATCTACTTTCCTCCACACCTTTCATCTCTCTCGTCCCTTTCCTCCCCCCCATTCATCCTCCTTCAGCCTATAAATGGATTCATGGGGAGCTGAGGGGGAACATCCCCCTGCAGTACCTGGCCTGGGTTTCTTATCCCCTGATGTTCATCCTGTTCTCCTCGCTCTTCTGTCATCTGGTTTCTCCTCAAGCTATCGGTCTGTACCCCCTTCCCCCTCGTGTTTACGTTCTCAAGCTTCTCTGTTCCCTGCCTGTAGTCTCTTGCGGAGGTTTTCAGAATAATGACTTTCAGGTGTGATCCAGTGCATGTGAAAATTGGGGGACTTAATAAGGGATATTTTAAGAAAGCCATGGACGTCTTAATTTTACAGACTGGTTTGGCATCACTGTGGCACAGGGGGGCCGAGAGTCTGCAGGTTTGCTCTTCTCACAAACCAACCAAAGAACAAGAGGATCCACCTTCTTCTCTGCTAACCAGTGGCATCAGATGCTGTAATATGTGACTGGAGGGAAACTGTGCAGAGCCTCAGCCCCCCCATGGTGCTAAATTACCCACGGCAGCTTTACAATGGTAGAGAAGAATGTTTTCCAAATTGTGTCATTCCCTTTCTAGTATAAGGTGGCTCTTTTTTTAAGCTGTTTTTCTTCACAGCAAGAACAAACGGTTTGGGAATTACAGCAGAAAAATCATCGACAGACCAGGAAGCTTAGAGATTTACGGTTATGCAAGTGCTTTGAATCAGATAGATCCTGCATCCGCTTCCAGTTTTTTTTTTTTTTAACATGGCTCCCTCAGGCTCCACACCAGTATTTTCCTATAATTTGAATACCCCCCCCCCCCTTTTTCGGCTCTAAACAAAGTGCATCTCACCCTCTGTCCCAGGTTCCGGTATCCCCGAGTTGAAGACCATCCTGAGAGGTGTGGTGCTAAAGGAATATCTGACTCTCAAGGCCTTTGTTGCTAAAGTCATCGGCCTGACTGCTGCCCTGGGTAGCGGCATGCCTGTAGGCAAGGAGGTGAGTGAACCCACATAAAGCTGGGCCGTTCGGGTTTTTTTACATGGATCTTTTTTTTTCACGTAGTCTATTGAATCAGCATCTTTGGTGTTCTGTGGTGTAGACGTTGGTCTTGTACCCTGTACACACTACTGCTTAATAACGTATGACATGAACTCCTCCTCCACTCAGGGCCCGTTTGTTCACATTGCCAGTATCTGTGCTGCAGTTCTCAGCAGGTTCATGTCCATCTTTTCTGGAGTTTATCAGGTGAGTCGATGTCAGGAACCATTTTCATTTACATTCAACTTTTACGCGTGATTGTAAAAACAAAACAAAAATCCTGCATGAGATTTATCTCATTGATATGTCCTTTTCCCATTCCCTCCATCCGTCCTCGTCGTCCTCCTGCTCTCTGGATCAGTAGAATCCATACTGTTATACAGACATCTTAACAGTGGGCTGCGCTGTTGGGGTGGGCTGCTGCTTTGGGACTCCACTTGGAGGTATACAAGACTTTTCCCTTTCCTGTTCCGCTCTGCTTTTTGACTGGAATGCATGTAAGATGGTCATGCCTCTGCGTTGGGTACTTAGGTATCTCACCAGCCCCAAACCATGCAGTGCATCCTATGGTTTTATGAAACGGATTCTCATTTGAAAGCTGTCCTCAATAGAAACTGAAAAAATTGGGAGTTCTTGTGAAGAATCAAAATAGCTTGGAATTTTCATTCACTTGTGCGGTTTAAAGTATCTCCTTACTATCGGGATTTTTGCATGTAGCTTTCTTTAGATGTGGCTTGTTGTCAGTTCCTGACCGATAGATTACCGGCTGAAATTTCTTTTTCCACTAGGTGTGCTCTTCAGTATAGAGGTAACATCCACGTACTTTGCTGTGAGGAACTACTGGAGAGGATACTTCGCTGCCACATTCAGCGCCTTCATATTCAGAGTGTTATCCGTGTTTAACAAAGACGCAGGTACGGATGGGAGAGAGAGTATTTATCTAAGATATTGACAGCCATTGGAAATTTCTTATATTTCTGTGAGACACTGGACATTATTATGTCATTTTCTTTTTTTAAAACATGAGCTCCCTCAATATCCATCACCAAGTCAACTGTAATACCTTTTTATGTACTGTGGGCAGATCATGCATTTTCCACTAGATGGTGTCCTCCTCCACCGTGTAGCCACACAGCGACTTAATGACTGACTCAGGTTACTGGAGTGTCCCATAAAAATATTAAATATATTTCAAGACAAACCAAAAAATATCTTTCTATCATTTCACAGTACACAATTTTTATTTTATTTTTTTACCTGTACCTTTAAAAAAAAAAAAAAAAAAAATGAACAGCAGCTGCTGCTGTAAAGAAAATCACTATTTTTGAGATGCTTAAAAGGTCACCAACACGTGTCCCGTGTTTAGATCACTATAAGGATGGACCGTAGGAATTTCACCTCCTCATCTTCTCTTCGTTTTTCAGTAACCATCACTGCTCTGTTCAGGACAAACTTTAGGATGGATTTCCCTTTTGACCTGCAGGAGTTGCCAGCGTTCGCCATCATCGGGTGAGCGACCGGAGAAACGAGACAGAAACATACATACATACATATATATATAAAATACAACATATATGAAAAAATGATGCCACATATGGCAGCATTTTTGTGCGCGCGCACGTCTGCACTGTGCCTTTCCTAACTTCCTAATGAAGGCGTCCTAATGGAAGACGTGGAGGTTAATAAGTCCGGCTTTATGCAAATGTAGCATTTGGGACATGGAGAATCCAATTTATTAGTTTACCATTTAGCTCAGGGGAGGAAAGAGAGAGACATCAAACACAGGTGACCCCCTTCGTTTGATGTCTCATCGCCAAACCGGGCCTCATATCTCAAATCTGTCGCTGACTACAACGTGAGAGGTTTTCATTCCAAAAGGAAATATCCCCCATATGTAAACACACACACCTTGCAGCTCGCATGACGGTGAGACCGGCTGTTGTATTCCAGTGAAGTAAATCTGAAGGATTTTATTCATGATTTAGCTGTTTGTAGAGTAATAGAAATAAACGACACATTTTAAGTTCTCTCTCATGTTTGTTGATGTTGTTTTTTAACACGCAGTGTTAACCTTACCCTGTCACTTTGTGGCCTTTGATTGGGAACGCATCGGAAGGTCGTCACAGCTGAATAGAGGACTTCGTTTGGCCAATGTGAGGTTTATTTGTTTGCTTGTGCAGGATTTCCTGTGGGTTCCTGGGGGCGTTCTTCGTCTATCTCAACAGAGTGGTGGTGCTGTTCATGAGACGGCCCAATGCTATGACCCGCTTCCTGACCAAACAGTGAGTCTCGTGGGCCAGACGTTGCCAATGTTTGCAAAAATGTCTCAAGGCTAGGAGTATTATGGTAGGGGAATAATGTATGGAATTTCTCATTTATGAATTATCCTTGAATGCTTACATTTTAGCACAGTTATTATTCATTGCATAACATAGGAATAACACAAAATGACACAAAATTAACATGGTTTGTTTACAGTTTGTGCTTAAGACTCAATGTTTATTCAGCCTGCTTCAGGTCATGTTCAGTGCTGTTTTAATTGTTGTCCTATCAATCTGAGCTCATAGGCTTACACACTGTCTTTGCAGTAAGCAGGAGTATATATATCTGTCGATTACATTTTTGTCCCTACTCCTTATGGCCCAGGTGTTTTGTTGCTTGTTGTAACACATCGTTATACCGAGGATTCGAACAATTTTGGATAATTCTTCAGGTCGACTTTCCTTTTCCTCTCTGTATTCCCTCCCAGTCGGCTGCTGTTTCCTGCTGTGGTAACGCTGGTCATCGCCACCTTGACCTTCCCACCGGGGTTCGGACAGTTCATGGCAGGAGAGGTCAGAGTTCCAATCTTTTTTCCTCCCTCTCGCGTAGACGAAGGAGAACTCGGGACGTTCAGGTTCTGTTTGTACCTGCACGTCGTGCTGACGGCACCAGAGAGCTAACAAACAATAACCAGCAGCAAATACCAACCCAACGAGGCAAACAACTGTGACTAATTTACATGTATTAATAGTCCACCAGGCAAGATTACACCTGTGTCAAAACAACACAGAACAAAGGTTTGGTATCCAGTAGCCATCTACAGACCATGATGTGTCATAACCCAAAAGCAAAGTCTGAACAGCAGGGATGGAGCGTTGTGTCCGGAGAAGGCTGGGCTCACCAACCGCCTCTTAGATCTCTCGTCTCTTTGGTTTTCCTTTTGTATAAAGCACCATCACAGACCAGACTTGATAAAGACGGGCCTGCTGTTTTCCCCTCACTGATGCTACATCACAGGGTTTTGGGGGGTTTTGAAGTTCAGAGTTTTCAAGCTGTGACCTTTTTTTTTTACTGCCACGCGGCGCCGCCGGCAGAAGCGCTCACGTCTGGTACCTTTAGGGGGGACGCACGGCGACAAACTCCGGTCAGGCTTCGGGGTTGGTATTTGCGCCGTTGGGATGAATTCGCTTAACTGTGTAAGAAGCGCAGAGGGAATTCCAGTCGCTCAGCTGAAGGCTCGGACGGCCATGCATCAACCACCCACCCACGCAGAGCTACCAGCTCATCGTCGTGCGTTTCACAGACACTCAAAATAGACCTCTTAGTGTGAACCAGGTGTACGCTTTGTGCATGCGTATCGCTCCGTCTGCATGTGTCAGGCGGCGACACCTTAACGGTTTTTTGTGCCCTCAGTGGAGATCTTTCACACCCTCATTGTCTCACACCTTTTCATCAAACGCACAGCATCGTTTTAAAACATCAGGGACTGAAGTGGTGTCTAAATTTATATCATTTGGCTTTAGAAAATAGAAATCTTGGTGCACAATGGAGCCTCTGTATCTGACAGAAAAAAAAAAGTGTATTTTTAGCTTTTGGGGAATGAAATCCTTCCATTCCAACTTGATAGCACGGTGCATAGTGACAGAAGAGGCAGCGCAGCGAGAGGAGATTAAATGCTACATGGGTTGTGAACCAGGCGTAAATCCACAACTTCAAAAAGGCACCGGAAAGCCTATTATCGCATCCAGCTCTGTCAAGGCCCTCAGCAGCCTTTCACAGAGCAGATCCTCGACATTTCCCCCCGCACACCAAGCGATGGTTGTCAGGGCCCCGGTTCAGCCCCAACTCAAGCAGGAAGTACAAAAGTGGAGAGATCGAAGCGACGTCGGTGTTGTCCTTCCCCCGTAGCGGCGTTATACAGATGCGGGAGGCGCTGCACTTTGTGCCCCTGAGCAAATTCAGAGTCATCTATGCAAATGTGGAGCCAAATGTTTGAAGTGAATTAGTCATTCGTGAGTCATGGAAAGAGAATGAGTCATTGGACACGGCCACCCGTACCCGTCTGCTTCCAGCTTTCTGGATGACTTCCTGCCTGTTTATCCCACTTGACTTTCTTCCTCTTTTCACTTTTTCTGTCTTTATCTTCTCTCCTCTTCCCTCGCTTTCTTATCCGTTTTTCCTCCTTGTTGCTTGTCCTCCCTTCGTTAAATCTCCGTCCTCTTCACCCTCTTGTCATTCTTCTCTCTTTGGCTCTTTCTCCCCACTTCTCATCACCCCCACGCGTCCTCTCAAACCCCTGCCTTTTCTCTCTTCTTCTCCTCCTTCCACTCACTGGCTCTTTCTCCCTGTCTCGACTATTTCACCTTTCCACCCTTTCACCACCTCTTTACTCCCTTTCTCTCTCCCTTCTTCTTTCTATTTCCCCTCCCCTCTTTTCTGCCTGTCTCCCCCTCTTTATCTTTCTTCTACTCCCCTCTCTCCCCCTTTGCTACTTCTCTTACCATTCTTTTCCTCTCCTCCACCCTCCCTTTCTCGCTGTCTGGCCGTCACTCTTTGATTGCTTCCAATCTCTCCTCCACCCCCTCGGTGCCTCTCTTCTCACCCCCTCTTGCCCACCCCGCTCACACCCTCATCTTCCCTCCTTCATCCATCTTCCCCACTGCTTTTCCTCCCTTTCTCCCCTCTCCTCGCTTCTCCAGCTGATGCCCAGGGAGTGCATCAACTCTTTGTTCGATAACTTTACGTGGACAAAGATTTCGGGATCTCCTCCTCCGGTTGGTCTGGGCCGCTCCGCCGCCTGGCTGCACCCTGATGTCAGCGTGTTCCTAATCCTGCTGCTGTTCTTCCTCATGAAGGTCTGTGGCTGCTGGTAAATGTGTGTGTGTGTGTGTGTCTGGGTGTGTTTGCACGCAATGGGTGTTTGTACGCAGGTCAAGTGTGTTTTATTGCTTGTTTGTGTGTTCCTGAGCAGGTGTGTCTGTGTGCAAATGTGTGCTTGGACGATGCATATGCCCGTCTGTCCATACTGTATGTGTGTGAGTCTGCAGGTGTGAGACCGAATGTGACCGTGCGAGCGGCCCGGTCTCCACCTGACGTCAGCATTTTCGTCATCATCCCCCTCTTTTTGATGAGGGACATGTGCTGTGGGTCACTCTTGTTGTGTCTTTGTGACGGGGACATCTGTGTGTGTGTGTGTGTGTGTGTGTGTGTGTGTGTGTGTGTGTGTGTGTGTGTGTGTCTGTATGTGTGTGCATGTCTGTGTGTGTGTGTGTGCCTTTGTCCTTTTACTTTTTTCCTGTCCAAGGTCAACGGTGCTGGAAAGCTGCCAGCAGTTCTAGCTTTCTTACGTTTTCTTTAAAGAAGCTGCACATATGCAGTTGCACGTACGTACACGCGCACACGCACGCACACACACACACACACACACACACACACACACACACACACACACACACACACACACACACACAAACCCTGGAGATTTACCATTCTCGCTATCCTCTCAGTTGTTTACTTTAATATTTTATGTGCATAGACATGCACGTAAATCCGGTCTAGGTGCTGGCTTGCCAGTGAATCAGCAGAAAGTTGGTGAAACAGTCTGTAAAGTCTGTAAAAAAATTGAAAATAAAAAAATCCCACAGAGCGCAATCAGGTGGACAAATGATCACTAACACTCCGTGAGCAACCCAAATAAACTTTGATGACCAAATCACAATAACAAGGCAGCTACAAAGACCAAGATGAGGATGATAAGCGGCATGTGTCATTTAGACGAATATGTGAATCTTCAAAGGGAGTATCTGCGGTGGCTGTGAAATGCAAATCACAGCCACAAATGGGAAGAAACAACAACTAGTTCTCACAAAACACAAGGGAAAAGCAGAAACCAAGACCCCCGAAGCAGAAAACACAAAAACATTAAGGTCTCCCGGAAAAGGTAGGTACCTGCTGTCGACAAGGATCGCCGCCGATTGGACGGAAGCGCTGTCGTTCTTTGAACAGGAAGGAAAGGCTGCTTTCCCTACCGACCGTTCCACGTTTGCCATTTTCAGAGATTATTTTGACGATCACCCCGTGTGTGTGCCCTGTATGAATTTTTGTTGTGTTTTCCCATTTGTCGTTGTGATTTGCACTTCACGGCCACTGTAGATATCAGGCAACTGACGGGGGCTCGAGGACGCCAGGAAGTGTGGTGGTGCTTGTGTGGCATCAATTACAAAAACTGCCAGGGAACAATCTAAGACAACTAGTCCCACGCAAGTTGACGCTCACTGACAAGTACTGATGCATTAAACTGGGGCACTGAAGATAAAGACCCATAGCCTGACAGTTGCCTGTTGGCTTTGTACAGAAACAGCTGTCTGGTGGGAGTCATAAGGGTTTACACAGGCATCGCATAGTCACGTAGTGTCCAAGGCCGTTTCTTAGGACCAACCTGAAGTGCAGAAATTGCTCCTGCCCATAAAAATTAATGAGTCGTGTCATTAACATCCAGACAATGTCAGAGTAGAGGACTTAGCAGCAGCCAGACTGGATCAGAATAGAGCTGCGAATAATTACACCCAATCCAAAATCTGAACAGACCCAAAAAGGGAAAGGGAGAGAGGGAGGGAGCACCGACCCCGACCTCGGCTGCAGCACGATGCGCCGTCCATTAATGAGCAGCAGTGGTCAAAAGTAAGTAGAAATGCGTATGATTTCTCGTGCTCTACCGACTGCTTCGAAAAATATCTTTCTCTGGTGATGATTATAGCACACGAGTTCGCTCGGGTGACCTCAGGTATTGTACGTTTAGACAAAGCGGACGCAAGGCCTGCAGACACTCGTAAACTGAATATACTTTGGTCTTGGATATTAGGAACTGAGTGGACCAGTGGAGATCCTCACGCCACAGCCTCGTTCTGTATATCTAACCATTTCCATGTCTAATACAAACCACTGCAAACAGTTCCATACGTAAGTATAACAGGAGAAGAAAGGCCGAGGTATCTCCAAACCCAATAGATAATCCCTTTGCTTATTCCTCGTGTACCTAAATTGTGCTTACGTACTTGAGTACTTGATACTGTAGAATTTTTCACTAAAATCATTCAGTGAAGCGATAGTGAACGACGGGTCCAAAAACAGAATGGAAGTAGCTGTAAAACCCCCAAACTAAAGCTAGCGGTTGGACTCGGGTCTGTTTCGAAGGCGAAGATTAGCCCCCCTTGTGTTCAGCCCCATGATATTCGTTTTTCTGTCAACCTTCCGTTTAGAAATGGTGTGACCTGGGCCTCAGAGTTTCAATGTTTATCGTGTATAAAAAAAACCGAAAACACACAGACAGACACAGTTCACTCTCTAAATACTCTGAGTCCTGATCCGTGCACAGTCTGTCGGCTGCTGCAGAAAACGGCACCAAGCTGTTGCTGCCTCCTGTTTGGTGAAAATCTGCGGCTTCTCAACAGCTCAGGAAGAAGTGGGAAACTCTGAAAACACCGAACTTTCTCTGTAAATACAAAACCAAACTTCTCAGGCTCAGGTCACTTGGCACAAAGTTCTTATGATATTTTGACCCCCAGCCGTGTTAGATCGGCCAGTGTTGACAGGTTGCGAGTTTTCTGCCCAGTAAAACTACCGAGGAGCTGGGTTTGAACTGTCCCTCCTTCTGCAACGCTCCTCTACCTCAACCAGGTTTCGTCCTGGGACTTGACCTAACCGGTCTAAAGCCTACACCTTAAACACCAGAAACCCCTGTCGATTCACTCTGACGTGCAGAGAAATGAAAATGCAATAGAGAAACGCCTCGTGGAATGAACGCACCCTTTTAGAGTCAACCTCAGTCTAATTTTATGTGTTTAATTATTTTTATTTTGCACTGTCTAAAGTCAAATTAGGCAGTAATGCCGTACAAGTAATCCCCTCAACAGGATATGAGAGCCTGTCGCTCAGCGTCATACACTGCATTGGTTTAGTCATGGTGCTGCTCAGTTCAGCAGAACGGCTCTATAGTGAGAACTTAATTCAACCAAAACTGAGAGCAGCTGGCTGGTAAAACTCCTCTCTCTCTCTCACACACACACACACACACCTGTGTTTTCCTGCTTTTCTGTTGCCTTCTGCTGCTGTCAGCCTTTTCCCTATTACACCCTCAAACACACTCTCTGGATCTGCATCCCCCAGCTGTGTTTATGCTTCTGTCGGCCCCTGTTTCCCTTTCTCCCTTTTTTCCTACCCATGTTCAGACTTCCTCTCTTCGTCTGCATTTCTCGTCCACCTGAAAAGCAAACCTGAGGAATGTCAAGTTAAGAACGGTACAATTGTAGTGAGGCAGCGTAGCTAAAAATATGATGATATGAATCTGGTCCATTTGCAGCCAGAATATACTGTAATCTGTCCTCCAACTGGAAGAAAATGTACGTGCACATTTCAATCTTGGAGAAAATGAAAGAGAATGACATTGAGAGTGGTTTATTTCCAAGGAGGATAGTTTGCAAACAGAGTTTGCAAACAGAAAAAAGAAAAAAACTACCTGCCAGCTCGGGGGCGCTGACACGCAAGATTCGGTGGAGGCGATGTTGTGCGATTAGCTCGCTTCCAGAGTCGGGACTCAGCTTGAAGCTTTAAGAGAAGCATAGGAAGACGGGCAGGAGAGCTCATTCTTGACCTCGGAAGTAGTAGTTAAGATTATTTTCTCAAACGGCTTAGCAGGAGATTTTCAAAACTCCCACACAGTTCGTCCTCTATATGGTGGAAGTTTTTCTTATGTTTACACTGCCCAGCTTTCAAACAGATGTTCGTGTCAGAGATATAACTGTCTCGCTCTCTCTCAAAAGGGCAGTCGTATTTCCTCCCTTTATTTTCTAATGCTTGTGTGTGTGTGTGTGTGTGTGTGTGTGTGTGTGTGTGTGTGCGTGACGTGTTTCTGCACGATTGTGTTCGGTTGTCGGGATTAAAAGAGGGAAAGGAAGACAGCGAGCGCAGTCCCCGCGCTCATCAGGATAGCAGCCACCCTGTGAGAGACGCGCTAATGAGTTTTTATCTTGTACCACAGTAATTAAGTTCTCAAACGATGATGACAAACGATGTATAGAACAGTAGTCTGGACGGTTAAAATGGTTACGTAGTCATTCCCACCAGTCTCTTCAAAATCACAATGAAAAAGCCCAGCGTGCGGTGTGTTTGAAAGGAAAGGAACCCCCCCCCTTGCGCACACACACACACGGACGCACACACACGCACACACACAGACACACACACACACGGACGCACACACACGCACACACACAGACACAAACACACACACAGAGACACACCAAAACTCCAGAGCTTGTATAAAGGTAATCATTATCGCTGATGAGCTGCCGAGCCGGGAACAAAGCGTATCATTATGCGAGCTATTTAGAAGTTACGTTCTGATGAATACACAGATTGTTTGGAGACAAACAGTGCGAGCGACATCTGAAGGGTGAGTTTAGCTTTAATTTACCGAACGGCGTTCACCGTTTTCATCCACTCAGTCCCGCACGGTCACGCATCCAGCTCGGCTACAGCACCATGCAGCTTCACCGGAGCAGCTGTTGATTAAGTGCCTTGCTCAAGGACACCCGAGGGTGACTGGGTTCCCTCCCTCACCACTCACACAGGCACACGCACACACATTTTTCCAGCTTCTCCACGTGTGTAACTCATCAAGCCGTGACCACATAGGAGCATTTTTTTTTGGTTTGTTTTTCCTCCCACTCTAATACAGACGCGGAGACGACGAGGGGCTCAAAAGGGCGCAGGCACTTTACATCACTCCTGTTGCTGCGCAGCACCACAGCTTGGAAGGGATCTAATTAGTGTTAGGAGGGTAACCTGTAACAACGAAGGACGTATCGTTGAAAATGAAAACAGGAAACAGGAAAATAGCTGCTGACCTGTTTATAATTTTTCTCGTTTTTTTTTTTCTTTATTTCTTTTCCGTAACCATTCGACTTGTTCAGCTTATCAAACTGAGAACGGTGAAACCGGTGAAATGTTAAGTTGAGGCGCGAACTCCAGCTGCAGTAACACGACATGTCGCAAGACACGTGGCTTGGTCCCGGAAAACGTGTGACTCGAACCCGTCTCGCTGGCCTACGTTCAGACGCCGTCCACGGGTGGTTTCCAACACTGGAGCCCGCTCTGCCGTGGAAGCGAACCCCGCCGTTGCTCATTTGTCACCATTTCTGCATTTCCCTGTCTGAGTGTTGTCGCACGTTTGGTTTGTCGTCCTGCAGTTCTGGATGTCTGCAGTGGCCACCACCATGCCCATTCCGTCTGGAGCCTTCATGCCTGTCTTCATACTGGGTGAGTAAACACACCAGTAGCCTCTAGCCTGCGAGATGTTGGCTCAAATGATTTCTTTTTTTAGTTATTTTTTTTATTTTTGGATGGCGGATCTACTTGATCCGACATGCTGCCTAAACTTCAATTAGAAAACGTTTCTTTCCCCCTTATTCGGTTAGTTACGTCTGAGCGGGCTGGTTTTTATGTTCCACAAGCCCATTAATTTTCATGCTAGATATCAGTGTCTCATTATTCAGATCAACATTTGAGGGCTCAGTGTTTACTTGCGGTGGTTTGCAGTTCATCTCTTGTTTGTGTATTGTGAAGCGTTTGGAGCACGACCTTTACCAGTGGTTCGCTTTAAAATATTCATCATTACAAGCCGTAAACAATGAATAAATTCAGCCCCAGAGCTGGTAGGTCACACGTGTGTGTGTGTGTGTGTGTGTGTGTGTGTGTTCCTCGATGGCTTTTTAAAACGTGGCCTTTTGCACCGTCATGCGCTGCAGTTGCGGAAGGCAGCAAACTTTTTAAATGAGACCAATACAGGAGCGTCCTGGAAAAGAACGAGAGCACCAGAGTTGCAGTTACAGGTGTTTCTCTGGCAGCAGTGATGTTCTTGCCTTTATTAATCATATCCAGTGACTCGTTATTAGTCAGTTTGATGAATGTGAAGGGGTTTCGGGGGTTTCCTGCGCGCCGTCTAATGAAGGCCAAATTAGACAGATACCCACGGTATGAAATGAAGCAGCAAACCAGTAGATGGGGAGTAGCATTTGTGAACATGCCTCTTGGCTCCTTGGTGCAAATGGGATGCTGTTTTCTGTCTGTCCTCATCTTCTCTGGCATCTTCGTCTGAACCGAAGAGGATAATCAGGTTGGGTAGTGATTTCTTTCCTCGGCCTCTTCGCCATCTGCTGTCGCTACAAACACACTGATGACTTTTTTCTTTTTCGCTCTGGTGACATGCGTTTAGACAGTGAGAGACAGTTTTACTTGTTTTTTTTCGTTTTCATTATTCATACAGACGTCTCAGGATTAATGCGACCACTATTCAGTGACGGTAAAATGACACCTAGTGAGCTGGGTTATCTTTGACGCTGTGTTTGCCCGAATGTAACTCCTGGCGTTTCTCTTCTCCTGGTGTAGGAGCCTCGTTTGGCCGGCTGGTGGGGGAGATCATGGCCACCCTGTTTCCCCATGGGATTGTGTTTGATGGCATCCTTTACCGCATCATCCCCGGAGGGTACGCTGTCATTGGTTAGTCTCCCTTTCCTCCTCTGAGCGACCCCTCCCCCCTTAGTTTCATCACATTTGGTCTCCAACTGCAACTTTTGTTCTCCTCCCTCCAACCTCCAAATATGACAGGCTGATGACAGGACTAACATGCAGGGGCAACTAGCAAACACGTGACAGGATGTAATGTAATCAAGGCACATCCTCTCAAAAATACATTATTTAATCAGCACAAATAACCAATCAATCAATATTGCATATTTTAAGAAATGGTACCGCTGAAGCCTTACTGTCAAGCTGTCCGCCTCCCCCCTTCTCACCGCTCCTCCTCCTCCCTGTCCTCCTCTTTCTCCTCCTTAACTGTCAACCTCCTGCGCCTTCAACTTGCCAGCAGTGGTCAGGATGCCCTCCTCCTTCCCTCCTGTCACTTCTCTCATCTTCTTTCTCCTCCAACTTCTCCCCCTCTCCTGTCACCCTCGCTGGCCCTGCAGCTGTCACTCGTTGTCAAGTTGCCCCCCCCTCCCCCTCCTAATCTTCCTCATCTCCCTCCCCTTCTTTGTCATCCTCTCCGTCCTCTTCCTCCTCTCCATCAGGGCATGTGGTCGCTTTGCTCTGACAGTTAAATGTCACCGTGGGTTCCCTCTCCTCGGCCGCTGACCCAGAAACGTGGCCTTCTTTCAGTCCCCCCCCACTGCCCTGCAGAGCCCATCCCTCCTCTCCTCTCTACCTCGATCCTTCCCTCCCGTTTCTTTCCCTGGTTTGATTGAGCTTTTCCTACCTCTCCTTGTTGTCTTTCTCTCTCGAATACTTTCCTTTGATCTCGGTTTGCTACCTGTCACTTTTCACCTGCCTTCTTTTTGATCTACTTTTTCTTCCGAACCCGTTCATGAAATTTTTGTTTCCCTTTTGCTCTCGGTGTTTTTGCCCTCACCCCTCATTCATTCTCTTCATCCTCCTCTCCCTCCGACGCATCGTGTTTGATTCTCCTTTTTCTTATTTCTCTCTTTCATATTCATCTCCAGTACCTCATTTATTTTTTCTGCCCATTACCTATCTCCATCCCTTCTTCCCGCCCTCCCACCCCTGCCACCTGTCTCCGTCCCTGACCTCTTCTGCCTTCTCATCATTTCTCAATCCTCTCATCCCTCCCTCCTGTGTCCACCGCCCGCTTTCCCTTTACCCTGCCCCCCTCCCCTCATCTTCCCATCCCATGTCTCTGACAGGAGCGGCAGCGTTGACCGGCGCAGTGACTCACACGGTGTCCACAGCGGTCATATGCTTTGAGCTGACAGGCCAGATCTCCCACATCCTGCCCATGATGGTGGCAGTAATCCTGGCCAACATGGTGGCCCAGGGCCTGCAGCCCTCCCTGTACGACTCCATCATCCAGGTCAAGAAGCTGCCGTACCTCCCGGAGCTCGGCTTTGGACACATGAGGTGCATGCTGATTTCACACACCAGATGTTTCAGCGTGGGGGAATAATAAGGTCCTCCCCTGCCGTGTGGTTGCCGAGTGAATTTACAGGACATGGCTTCCTTGTATTGCTTTTGCATCTCTATAACCTCACTCTGATGTTCTGCATGAATGCAACAAGCAAAGAAAGGTGTCTTTTGACTCTGCAGCTGTGGGCAGACAGAAGTAAGTGGGCTGAGAGGATCGGGGAATCTTAAAGACTCACAGGTGTGGTGTCCGACTCGAAGTTGAAGCATGTCGTTGTGCCTCCTGTTAATGCTGTTTCTGTGCCTTTCCCGCAGCCAATACAACATCTTTGTAGGGGACATCATGGTGAGGAAGGTGAACTTTATATCGTCTCAGTCCACCTACAGAGAAGTCAAACTCCTGCTGGATTCCTCTTCACTCAAATCAATCCCGCTGGTCGACTCCAAAGGTAGAGGAGCTGGTTGTGTGTTTAGTCTTAACAGCTGCCATCAAACAAAAGGGAAAGAAAAAAGGGAATTTTTCATTTTGTCAGCTCTGGTCCAATTTGTATCGTTTCCGCTATCACCTACACACTGAGCTACTCGGGGCCAAATATCAGCATCTGTGAGAAGACGTTTAACCTACTTGATGTTGTGACGAATGTGAAGAGCATTTTAGTCGAAGCGCCAATGAAATCGCTAAAATGAGCTTGGTGGTTCAGCCACGGTTGAACTGTGCACGGCAGTCCGAGTAACTTTTCCACCCGCTTCCAGAGTCCATGATCCTCCTGGGCAGCGTCGACCGGTTGGAGCTGCTGGCTCTCTGTGATTGGTGGTTGTCACCAGAGAGGAGGCTCCTCATGCAGGTGAGGACCAGTCTATTTTTCGGTTGCTGTTGAATGTCTTAGTCAAGGACTCTTAGGACATGTAGGAAAGTCCTTTCCATCATTAACCCTCACGGTGACGGCTTTGCTTCCTGCCAGATTTGCTGCCACATGCTTAACACTGATTACAGGTTTCGTTTCTTTCCTTGTGTGAGGCAACGGAGAGCCTTGATGTAATTCTGGCACTGTGGGCTATGGAATACTTTCTGTGTGCAGACATTCACAAGGACACGATACCTGAAGAAAAAGACTGTTACACTTCATATAAATTTTATAAAAACTCAGACTTCTACTCATGTGTAAATGCAGATTACATCCTGTGAGGTGATTTGGTTTAGATCTTGCACTTTGCACTTTGCTTCATACAACAGATGTGCAGCCATGTTATATGAAGACGGGTATGCAGACGGAAAAATAACTGTTAATGCAATAACTAGCTCCCATTTTTACCCGAATAGCCAAACAGGTAATGTTTACGTGATGATTAAGTCACTAAATCAGGCTGCTTGGGTGCCGCTTGTTTTCAGCGCAGGCTGTTTTTTGCACGTTTCCATGGACCTTGGACCTGGTTGAAGACCATATGTTTATAATTTTGTGTTAGCAAACGTTTTCTGCGAGATCTAATGCTTTGGTGGCATGAAGAGCACGGATACACGCAGGCTGGTACTGCTCGACGTGGAACTGGCTTTTTTTTATTTTAGTATCCACACCGGCCAGGAAAGTCAGACTGTCATATACTGGGTTTCTCTTAAAGTCCAGAAGGAAAAACATCAGATCTCCGTGTAAAGTTTGCTGACGGGTGTTCGAGCTTAGTGAGGTGACACAACTAAAAATGAAGCGCCGGTGTTGAACACACTGTCGTAGTTCGGATTCTACGCTGAATTCAATTCTGATGCTGTGACAACACCGGTCTATATTGATCTCTTTGCCTGGATTTGGATCCAGGGCGACAGCCTAGCGGAGGAGAACCAGTCACAGAAACACAGCTGGGAGTCCTTCGCCTTCGTCGATGAGGAGGAAGAGGAGGACGGGGAGAAGGTGAGCCTCTTAATTTGTTACCTCTGGTTTCCAACCATCAGTGTTTTGTTTGATGTACAATATGTTTTACTCTAGCTTTATTTCGTTTTTACTGCCGGCCGCCATCGTTGTTGTTGCTGGGACGTCTCCATCTGTCTCAGTTTTAATACAGAAACTTAGTTTGCTGAAAACGACACGGTTTGCATTCATTTCACCCTGAACCACTCTTGTCCCATCTTGGAATAAAGTGCCATTTTATTATCCAGTACCTTTTGACCATTTGTTTTGAAGGTTCTTAATAAATAACGTTTACTCAGTTACATCTAGTTGTTGTCTGCAGGGCAGTCCAGGACAGGAGGAGAGGAACGGCCCCCTGCCTCCTCCGAAACCCCAGGAGCCTTCCTCGAACCACACTGCTCCTGTTCCCGGTGAGCTGAGAGGACTTCATATTTCTGACTACATTTTACAGTACAGCTTTACATTTTGTTTGTTGTTTCGTTTTTTCATTTCTAAACTTCGGTGGACGTGTAACAGTCTTACAGCATCCCTGAAATATCTTTTGCGACTGCTGCTTCTGGGAGAATTAATAAATGGAATTAGCGGAGTCTCAGTAGAACAAGCAAGCAAAGGATAAAGACTTCACTTTTTATAATAACCACGTTTTACCTGAAAAGGTGCGAACAATGTGACCATGTGCGAGGGATCCATCGTAGCGATGAACCTACAGAGAATCATCAGCTGAATCTGCAGCTCCCCTCGGCTTCACAGAGCTTTACACTGAGTTTCAGCTCACGGTTTATCTTTCCAGACGCAACTTTACTGTTCTGGTTCACTCTCACTTTTTCCAGCCACAGCGGGCAGCTGTTTTCAAAAGCCACTGTCCACTTCCTGCTCGGCAGCAGAACAGCAGACAGACGCAGCCAGAGACCAGCTGGTGAACATTGCGGAGCATTTAGCGGCTAAAGAGCCAGAGATTTCCCTCAGGGGAAGAAGAGCAGATAACAGAGAGTGGTTACTGGACTTAGATTCATCAGGTGGACACGAACGCCACTCGCAATGAATGACAATGTTGTCATTCAGTTCACCGTATCATCTCACATGTTGACGATATGTCAGTGAAAACGCGTTATCGCGGGCTAGTTGAGGGGAACGGAAAACCGCTCTGCGTGACCGGACGTTTTTTAGTCCCAGTACCCATCACCACTACGCTTTGGGAGGTTCAGTTCACGGTGAAAGGCATCCTGCCACACCTCCACTATTGGGGGCCATATGTGTGAACGGGGGATGTGAAGAAGACTATCAACATGAAGAGCAATTCAAGATGCAAAAATATTCAAAAATTTGCTTCTGCAAATGTTTTATAAGGAAGAAAATGCATAAAACATATTTATTAGGCTTCAGGTACACGCACAGTACATTTGGGGAGAAAGACCAAATGGAAAGACAACTGTTTGTCTGTCTGCGTTTAACTGTAACCTGTTTAGCCAACTCTCCCCTCAACACAGCGTACAGGGGTAAAAACCGGTAACTTCCTGATGCTAATAGCCAAGAAGGATTCCCACACAGTCAGCCGTTCCCTGCAGCTACCCAGATGTCCTCCCAACCCTTAAGCTCACTCAATAAAAAGTTCAAACTCTTTATTTTCTTAATTTGACAGCCTCTCGCACTGTTTACTTGTCTCTGCCCTCAACAGATGTCAAACGAGGTGAATTAATAACCCTGCAACCCTAACAGGAGCGAGGGAAGGTTTGACAGCCGCGTCCACTGCAAGTAACCAGATGGTGTTTGTTTCTGCGCGTGCGCGTGTTGTGGCAACGTAAAGTCCTCAACATCCCGCCACGCACAACTACAGACAGTCTCCCAGTGAAACGGTATCCAGGCAACCGCATTGAGGAGTTGCTCGGGTTGCCACGGTCTCTCGATGGCCCCGTTTGCACTTTAATCTCTCCGAAAGGTTCTGGTCTTTGAAAAATGTTGCGTCAGTATCATTTATCGACCTTCACCCAGTGCGTCTCCCTCTTCGCCTCTCCCACAGAAAAAGGTCCTCTGCAGTCTGTGAGGGACACACTCTGGAATCTCTTCGCCGCTAAGAGCAGACAGACGGAGGGCCAGTCACAGGTGTGTGTGTGTGTGTGTGTGTGTGTGTGTGTACGGCATTCTTATTGCATGTCTTTCCATCCCTGAGCATACGTTTGTGAACGCATCTACAACTGCTGCAATAAACTTTGCATTAACCTTGTGTGTGTCATGTTATTAATCTTGTCCACTTACATCTTTGTGTGTGTCGGCGTTTCTTCGTATTTTTGTGTCTTCGTAAACCTCTGTGCCGCCGCCGCCGCCGCCAAACAAACACACACACACACACACACACACACACACACACACACACACACACACACACACACACACAGTGCAAGAAAGCTTTTGATTGTGCACCAGAGGTAGAAAGCAAACCGCGTCCCCACACTGGCGCTGATAGGATATAAATATTTATTCATGATTTTTTCGCAGGGTGAACTTATCATTACGGGGTCTGCTTGCTATTCAGGCAGACACGCACTTATCTGATTGACAGAGGCACATGAATACACATGAATACTGCTGCCTTGTCCTCAGTCAAACTCCCTGGAGCCGAGCATCTTTCTTTCAACCTTGTCTCATCCAGAAATGGGGAGAGCGGAGACCGGAGGTAGAGTTGTTATTCAGCTTGGTGGTGAGCCCGGCTCACAGGGAAAGCGATACATGTCATCTGCTTACACAAACAGGAATGAAAACCAGATTGAAAATAAGCATATGCTCATTGGCTTGCAAGATCAGAATTTGATTTCTGTTGTGCCCGCCGCTGTGGCTTGCGAATTAGCAGTCGGATTCTCCGTTATGTTTTTCGGATTGAATCCTATTCCTGCGCGGGGGATTGTTCTTACGGCAGCGAGGCCGCGATTCTACGGCCTTGAATATCAAATGGATGCGCCACCAGCAATCAAGCCAAACCGTCGGTTGAAATCTGGCCGTGAATCAGGTGTTTGTCCGCTTTACAGCCACTGATGACAGGTAACCAAACGCTGACCTTTAGAATATTACCTGGCTGGAGTAAGAGTGTCAGCGCCTTGGTAAATCTTGCATTAGTGTAATTGCTGCGGTTGCAGTAGAGATGATTTGTGCAGGTGAGAAAAAAGTGAATAAGAGAACTTGTAAAAATCCCAACCCCTTCATTCGATTTCAGTGCGTTTCGCTTGACGTAGAATCCTCGCTGCTGCTGCGCTCTGTCCACAGGTCGACGTGATTTTTGTTGCCGCAGCCACAGAAGCGGCCGACGTGCCTGGACGGCGAGGGAATGGATGAGGGGAAGCATCGCTGATCAATTTCAGTTTCACAAAACAGGTCGCGGCAGGTGCGGATCTCACCTGCTGCATCCAGGTCACTCACAAAGCTGCTGGATGCGCTGTGGGAGTGAGAGATGAAGAGAGGAAACTGGGTGACAGCAACCTGATTACAAAAAAAAAAACAATGCGTCACTGCAACTTCTCACCCTTGTTGTGAAAGAGACACAAACCCAATATGAGATATTTCTAGATTAAATAGAGTATTTTTAAGAGTAAAACAAGTACTTATCGTATCTGTTCACCTGTTGATTTTGCTTGTAATATTCAAGCTATCTTTTATACCTTGGAACATATTATACAGAAAAATACATAAATGCAGAAACAGAATTTGAATGATCAGATTGTGTAAGTGAGCTGAGGTTCTGTGACAAAGGAGTCGAGGAGGAGGAAACAGATTGCACTTTGAGCTGCGTTCCCTTTGCTCCCTGCATGTGAGATTCAGAGAAGGTTCTCCAAGCCCGGTTCCGAGGGACGGAAGTGACAGAGGGTGTTTTTTACGAAATCATTCGCGCACACGTCTCATCTCTCGTCTGTCTCTTTCTTCTCTGTCCCTAGGAGCCCTGTCCTCCTCCCCTGTCAGACACAATGACGCCGGAAGAGGTATGGCAAGTAACCAAGTTAGAAATACTTTCTGCCGAAGAAATACTCCTCATAAAAAAAAAAGGAACCAGACCAGACCTTCATAACAAGGTCTGGTCTGTATTTTTCGATGCTGCGAGCGCCACAATCAAAATTCCTTCCAACGTCCGTTGCGCTGGGGTGGCGGCGAAACTCTCACATTTGGAGGGAATATAAAAACACACAGATTTGAGGAACTAGATACAGGAAGACGTACGGTACATTTGCGCCGAACTGACTCTGAAAAAAAATTAACTAAAATCAGGGCCCGTATTTATCAAACTGCTGAAAGTACGGTTCTGGACGTGAGTGAAGGATAAAAGTAAAAATACTTCGCTTTTAATCCAGGTTGGGAGCAGAAGACCGCAGCAGGGGAACAGACCTGAGGACGCCTCTGTCCTGCGTCTGACATCAATCGTAGTAATAACAGCAATCAGCGTCGAAGTATCTTCACCATCGGCACGTGTGGCACGAAGGTCTCCCTCTACCTCCAGCGGAGTGTCTCTCGGCAGAATTTTGTTTCCATTTCCGACACTTTCCTGTTACTTCATCCACATGCATAGACAGTATTTATACATTTATAAATATAAATCCAATCTATTTTTAAATATATTAGTTTCTTGTAAATCTGCAATGCTAAATATTCCCAGATATTTTGAGATTTTCACACACATAAAATGAACTTTAAAAAAATCGCAACTCTGTTGTTGTTGCTGTTATTGTTCTTGCGAAATGACACGCCACCGAGTAAACTGTAAACAGGTGTAGGGCCAATGTACATCTGTGATTGGCTATTCTCTGACCACACGAGGGAATTATCACGCCATCACTCGAGAGTCGCTCCTAAAAGTGACGTTCACACTTTGCTCTAATCGGGAGCGAGTCACCTGATGGATGCGTCTTATTGCTCACACTCAGGAAAGAGCCTTTTTTTTGAATTCTTAGAGGTTTGATAGACACAGGCCCAGATTTAAACAAATCAATGGGGAAAAAATTAGGGTAAAAATCAGGACTGACAAACCCGCCTTACCTGTGCCTCTCCATATGAGCCGACGTCGTATGACTGGGTATGACTGACTGACAGAATTGGAGCTGTTTCCAAGCGCATGTTGGTGATGGTCGGACCCTTTCGGTGTTGAGCTGACGCGTCTCTACCAACGTACATCACGATAACTCACTCGCCTTCTGGCCATTTTTGTTTTTCCTCCCTGGCACTTGAAGGTTTACTTGCTACGAGGTCAAAGCCGGCAGGTGTCGGTGTTGGCAGTCGAGTCCATGCCGCCGGTGGTCACAGGTGTCAGAGATCCGTGTCACATCTTAGGAGAAGATTCGGTGCCGGGGCACTCTTTGACTGCAGTCGGAGCACAGCCAGTTTTAAATGAGACGTCTTTTTTGTTAAGAGCTCCAAACAATACCGGCCTCCGGCCCTGTCTGCCGCTGTCCCCTTCACTCTTCCTGGCGCTTCCCTTAAAATGCCCCCATGACATCAGCCCGTAAATCCTACGAGACTGCTGCCCCTGTCGCGCTAGGCTGCGGCTCGTAGGTAAAACCCACGGAGAGGCTAAAAGGTGTCAGACATCCTAAATCTCAGAGGGGGAGACCGCTGACATGCGAGGACGCAACACACAGGGTTACGGGGCTTTTTTTTCACAGCTGCAAAACCTCTCCTTCTACCATCCATCACCTGCAGCCACACACAGACTGTACAAATGCTCACAGGTTCAGTTCTGTCCGAACATGCTGCCCAGTGTTTTGATGATTTATGTAACTTCTAATATTGTTGACTGATGTATATTTAATAATTTGCTGTACGTATGGCTCATAAAAACAAATCCCGACCTTTCCCTGCGGCTCAACTCGTACATTTGAACAGAGGGAGGGATTTTTCTCGTGGCGAGGGCGACTCTGAACTAACGCCAGCCCGTTCACCTCTGTGACCTTGCAGATCAAAGCGTGGGAAGAGGCAGAGATGGACAAGCCGATGGAAATTGACGAGATACGAGTGGACCCCTCCCCTTTCCAGCTGGTTGAGAGAACATCATTACACAAGGTAAGTGGGGAAAGACAAAAATAAACAGGCGTCACTGAGGTCAGCGGAAAAATCCCGGCGCAACGGCGTTTGCTTCCTTACTGTAATTTACATTCTGTGGATGAAGGATTTCCAGGCAAGGGTTCATTCTAAAATGCGAACTATGGAGATATGGAGCCGAGGCAACTTGTTTGTTTGGTCTTTTTTTGATAAATCAGTCAGGTAGAGAAGAGCATCTGATGGTAAAAACTCGCTTTATTGGATTTTGTTTTAAAGGCACCCTTTTGATTTTCCTTGCAAATAAACAGAATTTCGTTTACGTTTCTCCCCAAAGCACCTCGTATGTAACCCTGAGGCCTTAGACACGCGCATGAATGCATTTCTTTTCTCACAGAGAAAGCTTTGAATACTTTTGACCTTGCATTATTTACATCCACGTGCGATCGCCAGTGGTCTTCTTCTTTCACACCGTTTTGCTCGCACCTTGTTTCGTGTCTTAGATTCACCGCCACCAACTGTGGAATATCCTGAAACAGCCAGCGGTCACGTGTGTGTGTGTGTGTGTGTGTGTGAAGTCAATAGAATGAGCATTATAGTAACACAACTATCCAGGGAGTTGGGAGGGAGGGGGACTTTTTCTTCATAGAGTCATTTATTCAGTGCTAAAGCTTTTTGTCAAATTTTCTTCCCCCATTTTTTTTCCATACTGACCTGAAGGTACTCTGAAGGTCACTGTAACATCTCTGGGCACGTGCAACGGCCATGGTATCACTTGAATGAGTTTGCCACTGAAATGAGTATTGATTTGTGTTTCAGTGCATGAAACTGTCACCACCTCTCCCACTGGAAAACATCAGCTACGTTAGCCCCTCGTTGGAACCCCTTTGTCCCCACCAGGCACCTCAGTAATCACCACTTGTCTGTTGTGGTTTTATTCAGTGAAAACTCGACGCTCTCACCAGCCGGTCCCCTGCACCGCCAAAACGTCGTCGCCAGCAGCATAAAGTTAGTGTTCAAGTGGCCGCAGAATCGAGCTCATTTGCTTTTCAACAGCACCTGGATTTTATTGCAAAGTGTAAATTCACCGTGGGCAAGTTTTTTTTCATAAAGTATATAAATAAATGATATAAATGGAGTTCAGCACCTGGAGCAGTCGTCAAGTCCTTTGCTGGTGTTCCGACATTCGGCTCTTTAAGTTGTTTACTTCAGTAACGTCTCGCTCAGCCGAGGACGTGGGCGACCTTGACAGAGGGAGAACACTCCATGTGAGAGAGAGAGAGAGCGACTGGCTTCCACTCAAACGGTGTCCGACTGACAGACGCAGCTTGGTTCTTAGTTACTGTGGTCAGTAGGTGAAGGGGGCTGCTCCATAAACCCCCAACGGTTTATGAGTGGGAGTTGTGCCCGTTGGGGCTCCAACGGCCATGTTGAGGAACCAGACGGTGGGAGGGTTCCTGAGGAGAACGTCTGTCGGTAGTTCTTACAGCTCTCTTCAGTGGAAGGAACATTCGTGAATTTAGCGTGAATTTGACAGGCATTTCCTGGAGCCTCCACGCAGCAGGTGACGTATGGAACGGTAATGGAGCAGCGCAGAACGTACACGGCGCTCTCGGGTAGCCGGCCCTCAGCACCGAAGTGCGGCGGATGCTGACAGTTTGGATTTTCACGTTATTTGTGTGTGGCTTCCAGCGCAGCTTGTGACCGATAACCACACCCAAACATTTCATTTCACTTACTCTCTCAACGTTTTAACCTCCCTGTGACACGCCCACATCCTTTTGATGACAAATGTACAGGCGATCCGGCATTTGCAGGATACCGAAGTGTGTGAGCAGCTCGCTCTGTTATTTTTTTGGCGTCAGTGTAATTTCATTCTCCGGGTAATATCCAGAGCAATCTGCTTTCATGTGCAGAAGGCTTGCGATTGTGACCGTGGTGTGCCGGCGCATACAAAGAGCTCATCCAAAGTGTGACCTTAGCCGCGATATGAACGGAATACCCTGTTCATGGAAACGCAGTCAAGGACTTTCTCTCTCTGTGGTTTCACCTGGAGCCTCGAGCCAGTTTTCTTTCATCTTTCTGTGTGTGTATGTGTGTGTGTGTGTGTGTGTGTGTGTGTGTGTGTGTGTGTGTGTCATTGTGTCTAGACAGAGCTGACAGAGAAGCACGGAGCCTGTAAATTGTCTGAAGTCCCAGACAGATGTAAAAAGGCCGTCCTGCTCTCAGAGGTAGAAGTTAGTCGTAATTTGACGCTGGCCTTTTCGCTCTGTCTCCACAGACTCACACCTTATTCTCACTGCTGGGGCTAAGTCATGCTTATGTGACCAGTATCGGCAAACTGGTGGGGGTGGTGGCGCTGAAAGAGGTAAGGAACGTGATTTCTGCCAGTGTCGGCTTATTTTTTTTTCCAGTCTCCCAATCTCTCTGATGAAGGTCACCAGGAACCAAAAGCTAAGCAGTAAATTAAATCACATTCCCATTGATCCAAGTCCAAAAAAGCCTTCTTCCTTTTTAATACACTCAACTTTCAGAGCTCTTCCCTCGTCTGTCTTGACTTTGGAGGAAAGAAAAAATGCAATTTCTTATTTCTCCTGATTTGCTTGGAGTCTCATAAAGCTTTTTGAATTATGTATGAGTGTTTTGTTAGCATAATCAATATAGCCTGTATGTTTCAGGCTCTCCTTGATTTACTTCCTTCCTTCTGCTTTTTTCTACCTTGCTCTATCTACCCCTTCATCCCATCCCCATCTTTTCTTGATAACCACCTTGTTCTCCATCACTTTCTCTCCATTTCTTTCTTTTTCTCTCTCTGTCCTTCCCCCTCTCTGCTTTTTCCCTCCTCCTCCTCCTCCTGCCTCTCCAGCTCCAGAAGGCCATCGAGGGCTCCACCCGCTCCGGCGTCCGGCTTCGCCCTCCCCTGGCCAGCTTTCGCGACATCAGCAACCACAACTCTGTCGCTAAACCTCCACCCTCTTCTCCCTCTGCACCTTCCTCCCCGGCCTCCGACTCCCCTCCCTCAGCTCCGACTTCTCCCGACCCTCACCCTCACCACCACCATCACCACCACCCCCACCGCCACCTCCACCACCACCACCACCATCACCATGGGAATGAGACGGAGGTGTGGATCGAGGGCCTGAGGAGGGAGGCGGAGGAAAGCGGGAGCAGCAGCAGCAGCAGCAGTAGCAGCAGTGCGGGCAGCGACGGCGTCGGCCGCAGCACGGGGGCTTGCGGCTTAGCCAGTAGGAGTTGCAGCTACAACAGCAACCTCACGCTCCCTCCCTCCTCCCCTCCACCCCCGGTCCCTTCTTCCTCCACTCCCCCTCCTTCCTCCTGCTCCATCCCTCTCTCCACCCTGATGCCCCTACAGGGACTCCTTGACCGGGGTGAAGACAGCGATGATGAGCCAATGGTTTAGATTATACGGGAGTGATGGTTATGTTTTTTATAATGAAAATCTTTTTTAATGGCGTGAGTTTTCCCCGCTGTTCTTGATGTCTCGCTCTGGTCTTCCGATACCCATTTACCTCTTCTTATCCCGCCGGTTCTGTCTGCTCGTCTCACAGACCCTCATCTAGTTGGCGTGAAAACACAACCCTCTCCTTCACTTTGCCCACCCCGACCTCTCCGTCTTTCCTTAATAAGCTCCGTATGTGTACATTTTTTGATACCTGTCCTGCCGCACTTTCTCACGCGTACAGTCTCAGGGGATTCAACCGGTGCAGATGAAACGCCAGACTGAGGTTGCTGCCGGTTTCCGCCGTTCTTAATCTTTATGCCAAAGAACTTACCGTTTCCTCCGGGGATTATTTTCTTGTCTGGGGGGTGAGAGCAGACAAACAGCATTAAGACACAGCACACCAATACTCGCCACTGAAACAAACGTTCTCATTTTTGGTGGCTCCGTAACCCACCTGTTCAGTCTTAGGGTGTCTGACATTTTGAATCACAAAGAGCTCACTTAAAAACCTTACTGAGGAATACATGTATAACGTAGCGCTATCGCTCACGTTGTTCCCCCTTGGATTTGGATCGATTGGACAAATCTCTGCGTCACAGCACGGTGCTTTTCCAGCAAAAGCAAATGTTGCATCCTTGTGTTTTTATTATCGTAATATCGCCGAAGACCCTTTAGAGCCCAAACTAAAAGTCAACCCAGTGAATCCCTGCACGGTAGTTGTGCGTTACCTGGTCGTTAATGTGTCCTGTGGTTTATATCGGATGAGAGCAGGAGCTATTGATTTTCTTTCTTTCTTCCTTTTTTTTTTTTTTTTTTTTAAACTGGCAACAGACCATCTGGATAGCAGTAGACTAATGGAGCTGTTCAGTCCAAAGCCCCAAAACGACCTCCAAATTGGGTGCTGACCTTGTGGATGCAGCCTCAGAGCTCATCTCATCACGGTTAAGTTGATAGATGGTGTAGCTGAAGGCGGATGACGACAGCCAACCCCCACTGCAGAGATCCTGGAGGGTTTTTTTTGGTTTTCTTTCTTTGGTTTTCTTTCAGTTTTCACTAACAAGGACGCCTCCTAGATTCAGCAAAACTCAGTCATGATTACTTTAGATAATTTAGACTTGTGATGAAGATAATGTTGCGCAAAGAAACGCAACAAATGTGCAACGGCAGAAGCTTTTCTCTCCTCAGTGTGACATCTGTCACCGCGGAAGGAGATTCTTCGGTTGTTTTGTGGCCGTGTCCTACCGTTGAGGCATCAGAGAGGGTTCAACTGAAGGACTAGAGAAAAAGTTAGGTAGCGCTCGGGCACGACAAGCGACACCAAGACGTTACACGCAGGCTTTTGATTGAGCGTCGATGCCTGTGATGTGCAACCCTTTCAGTGAACGACCGGCTTTTTACTCCAAAGTTCAATTCTGCTGATGAACGGGAACGCTCCGCCCTCTGTAAATCAGATACTGTACGTTGAAATCTTAACTCGGAAGAGCTTCTCTGCGACTACCCTAGTAACGCCATTCATAAGTTGCTGAACTTTTCTCCCCGGGGTGCACCCCCCTTCATTTTCCTTTATCCCTCCCTCTCCTCCTACACTCGTATCTCGTTATCATCTTCTGGACTCAGTTTCTCAGGTGCTGCTTTAAAAGTCTTTAAACCGGCAGGTTTAACAAAAAGGTTTTTTCTTTGTGTCTGTGTGAATTGAAATGTCTGTTTCTTAAGGGAGGGGGCACTGGTCGAAGTGCTGATTTGTTCTGTCTGTCTGTGGCTGTGGTTAATGTATTTATTTATTAATCTTTTAGTAGACTCAAATGTTATCTCGAAATTTATAAAACTGTGAACGGTGTAGCAAAATAAAGTTTCATTAAGTGAAATGCTTCGATTGTTTTCCCACATGTTTTTGAATTTGATCTTTATCCATCCAGCTCAGGCTCATTGCTAAGGCAGACCAGGTCAGGGGAAAGGCAGCGCATGTTTACTGCAGACAGAAAGAAAACACTCTCTTTTACTCAAACACCTGGACCAAGAACTGAACTCAGTCCTCAAGGTAGGCTAGAAATATTGATTTTTGCATTAGAAATGATGCAAGATTATTGAAAACAATATAACTTTTCTACAGGTGACAATGAATGGGGGAAAAAAAACACTTTTTATACTGTGATATGAATAGTGTTTGTTTTTTTTCATTCATTTTCCTCTAGATATTTTATATTTTGCCTTAATTTCTAAATACTAACTTAACCTGAATTCCAGTGCTTGGTAGTCTCAGGTGCACATTTGTTGTTGTAAGGCAACGGTTCAAAAGACTTTGACGGGATCATTTTTGAGCCGCTGTGGTTTCATAACTGCTCTGATCACACGTTTCGATGGTCGTGTAAAATACACCCTGAACAAAAGTAGCTACAGACAACTTATTTCTCAAATGACATCGTTCTCATTTCCTTTGTGACCATTAAATTGACAGAAAAATTGAACTTAATCGTAAGTTACGTGTCAAATCCACGCTTGATAACTTGTCATCTTAAATCGTCCCGGGTCCCGTTTCACACCTTAAGTGCTTTTTGTCTCGTGAGTAGGTGTCGTTTGCTCTGGTCAGCTCATCTTTCCTTTAAACCATTTAGTGCTCTTTTGCAGGCCACCGTGCAGCGAGCGCAGGTTTTTTTTTTTGTAAGAAAACTCTGGCCTCTGCAGAGCTCATTCAAAGTGAGGGAGCAGCGGTGTGATTGCTCAGCATGACCGACATCTCCGTCGTTTGAATCCGGCGGGGATACCGAGGTAAGTTGCACTTCTACTCAAAAAGTGCCCGATTTTTTTCGGGATCCCTCATTTTGTACGACGAGGTGTCTCTGATTTCAAACTCTGGGTCCTCGGATGTGATCTGAGCGCGTCTTGCGGTTTGGGCCTTTGATTTACAGGACGAGATGTCTGGGCCGCGAGAGGACAAACGGAGGACAGATGATTATGGCAGCAGTCAGGGGCACTGAGGGCTCGATCGCTGGAGTGTTGGAGTGACTCGTCCTCTCCACCAGCTGTAGCTAGAGACTTGTAGCAGAGACGATGCCATAAGTAATGTGACAAGTACGGCTCTATTCCCTTTTCTTACGTGTCTCTAGGTTACATGGTTCTGTGCCATCCTGTTCTCTGACCCTGTGAGTTACTGATCTTGTGATACTTGCGTCTCATGTCTGGTCTTTCTTCCGCCGCAACCCCACTTTGCACATTCACGCGAAGCCCGTCGCTTTCAAGGGCTTCCGCCTGTTACGCAACGTCTCCTTATTTATCAAACTGCATTTTGATGTTGAAGGAGCATTAACAAAAACGCGACCGTTTTTAAAATGAAAACACAAAAGCCCTGCAACCAAAAACCTGAGTAACAACTCAAGAGGTTAATAGCACTTGAACGGACAAGGGCACTTGTCTGCCTCGGGGCAACGATGCCCCGGTGTAATGAACGGGGCTGTTGTAGTGATCAGTGCAGTTAAAGTGTTTCGGTGGAGTTGATGACTACTGCAAAACTAAACTAAACTACTGCAGCTCTGTGAAGAAAACCTCTGACCTTCACACTGCAGCCTTAGGACCTATTTGAATTTTAGGCCGTGAGAGTAATGATTTTTTTTTTTTTTTTTTTTGAATGCGTTTGTTTATTTTGCAAAGTGAGAACATTTTGGCTGTTTGACAAACACTTGGTTAGAAATGGGATCGAACAAAGGGGAGTAAAGTGGAGGCGTATGCAGGGATGGTTGTGATGGTCGGGGGACGGGCTGGGGGCGTGTGTTAGTTCAGCCGTGTTGGGGGCTAGGCAGTACGTTAGTCCTGGTCTCCTTGTGACAGTCATCACGAGACTCGGACTACAAACACGTGTGCGTGTGTTTTTGCACCACACACACACACACACACACACACACACACACACACACACACACAGCGTGTGTCTTGCAACACATGGTGGAACAGAACAGCACCAAGAGGAATCTGTTTCCCAGAATATATATATTTTAGACACAAACAAAGCTACATTCATACAAACATACATACTTACTATACATACATACAGCCTTACATTCTTACAAATACACATCAGTTTATTGGATTTTTTCTTTTCTTATAAAAAGCAATTTGCTATGTTATTACTTTGTATACTGTGTTATACTGTTAGGGCTAGGTCACTGTTAAAAAGCATGCACTTTCTTTTGGTTGTGCCCAGATCGTGTGTTTGCAAACAACTCCGAGCGCGTGCCGCACGCTCTGAGCGTCAGATTGGACGGGGTTCGCCGCATCGGAGCAGCTCACCTGGGGCTCAGGCGAGCTGTCCAGCAAACCGAGACGCAGTTAGCAGTCAGACGGCTCCCTGACCAGGCACATTTTCTGGTCCTGCACGCATACTTCTGGTGCACTCCGAGTTATTTGCAAATACTGTTTGACCCAAGTCTGGTTGTGTCCATGTTTGTTGTATTGCACTGAATTTTTTAACTAGGCCCTTTTTCTTTTTCTTGTCCTACAATCCGTTTTTTTTTTCGTTGTTTTTTTTTTTTTTGAGAATTTCTCATCCATCTGTTTGCCCACTGTTTGGTTTTCAGTCCTGGGTCTTTGATCCCCTTGGTCCAAACCTTTCGTTTTTCCATTTTATCCTCACACAGCTTCTTTCAGCAGTCACTGAATTCAAGTCTGTCATTTGCCTCAAAGTTCACCTGTTCATTGTCACATACGTAATATTCCACATCCTTCGTGGTAACTTATGGGGCTTCTTGGCATATCGTTTGTGTAGATTACGTCCCATGTTTCCGACTGAGAAAGTCTTCACTCCCTTTTCCTCTGACTCAAAGTGGGTAAATAGTTGGGAAGGGGAAGGGGATGGGATAATAGCTTGATTGATTATTGGAGTATTTATTTCCTGTTTTTGTCAGTCCGTTTGCGACCATACGATTCAGTTGGTCGCAACAACGACAATGGAGCCCTCCTCCGCTTCTTCATCCTTCTCCTCCAGCGATTGGACGACGCAGGGCGTGACTTCGAACGGTATCCTCTCCGCCATGGATTCGGCGGTCTGTGCTGGCAGTCCTGGGCTTGAACCTCTGGTCGAGGGGGCCTCCTCCCTCAGCGGGGACGGGGTCAAAGAGCACGGCTCCGGCTCTAAGGTTAATGTTACCTCTTCTACCTGTCAAGACAGGAAATGAAGCCTTTAAAAGACAGTTTGGGAGGCTACAGTTGTGCCGTGTCACAGGTAAGTAAGGCTCAGCCCTAAGTGTCGTAATCGTATCTGGTCATTTATGATCAGATCTTTGAGCCGAGTGCGTAGAGGGTAACTCACCTTCGTCAGCTCCTCTTCTTCCTCTTCATGCTGCTCAGGGATGCCTTTAGACTCGGGCTCTGGCTCCTCCCCAACTGTCTCCACCACTCCTCCGACCATTTCAGCCATTTGTCCACCCAGCTGCCCGGCGATCTCCACCTGCAACCATTTAAGTTTACTGAATTGCTGCTTGTTGTATTCCGCTGCACTGACTTTAAAATGGAAAGGAATTCAACGGGTTACTGGCATTTTAACATGTATTTAAACACCGACTGACATCGGTCCTTCGGGTCCAGTATATCCTAGCAACAACAGAAAGAAAAAAATAAAAAAAACAGACAAATAGAAGGACAGAAGATGGACAAGCAGAATATGAGCTCTCCTGTGCCCACGTCAGCGTGGCTTCCCAGTGCAGGACATCAGGGAGCAAAGGTAGGCAGGTACAACAGACGCAGATGCTGAATCCAAACGCCTAGAGTTGCAAACTTGCGGACTTTACAGTGTGCCGATCTGAAGACCAGGCAGATTTGAGGACACCTTTTGTCAGAATTCATGAGATGTGCCACAGGGCTGTCAAGCAGACTTTCGGCAGTGCCCCATGCAGACCTCCAGCCGGTCGTCTACCTTGATGACCTCCCTGGCAATTTTTTCCCATCATTCACTGCACTGTACTGCAGGTGTGTACTAAATATCCCTGCTGATATAAACACAGCCAGACCCAGAAGACAAAAAAAAAAAGACACAAAACTGCCAAAAAGCTATTCTGGTGCAGATTATTAACAAGAACTTGATGTAAGAACTCCTTTCACCTTAGAAGACGCGCCCGATAGATGTGATCAAACAACATCAACCTTAGCTTCCTACAATAGCAAGAGAGTATCAAATGCATAATAGGACATGTTGTCCTGGCCATGATGATTGTGTTGTTTCACTCATTCTACAACAATGACTAAAGGGAGATGCCTTTCCTGTCCCGTTTTCTTTTCCCCCGTGCCCTTGCAAACTCTCAAAGCTGTTTATCTCAGACCGCATTAAACCGTCATGCCGTCCGCAAAGTCTGTAATCCGACCGTTTGGATTCGGCAGGCGAGCGCCTACCTGGTGTGCCTCGACCTGCGCAGCTCCCCACAGGTCGGCTAGCCGAGGGTGGGTGGGGGGGCCGAGGCTGTGGATGGTGCTGTTGGGAGTGGCTTGGAGGGAATGGGAGGCACTGTGTAGCCTGTGCTCCATGGACTGTAGGCAGAGAGAAAGGACACGAGAGAGGGCAGGAGAATTAATGGGGATTTAGTATAAAACGAGCTTAATATATTTGCAAGTGGGTGATTTGGTTGCTGATCGATACTAATGACTCGACACTTACTTGGCCAGTGGCTACTTTTCTCGATTTTTTAAAACTTTTGTTTCGCCGTCGAACAAAAATATCACCACCCGCTAGATTTGTAAAACGACCCCCACAGCTCCTGACATTTTCCGCTGCTCATTAATTGACAACAATGCTACAGTAAGCTACAGCATCACAATGTATTAGCTGGGGAGTTTTAAAAGCCTCATCATGCCAAAACAACTGACGAAGCAGTTTTATTCTTCCAGCATTAAGCAGTCTTATCCAGAGACTTTTGAAGGAGGAGGACACTTTTGCTATTTTTCACTTCCCTCTAAGCGCTAATGATGGTCTGCATCTACTTTTAATATCCCTTTTAATTTAAGAGTCAGGGACGGTGCTGCAGGGAACGGGGGAAAATGGCTCACCCTCACTTACACTGACTGATGCTCTGAAAATTGACAGACTGATTGAAAGGCTTTATTACAAATGTAAAGCAATACAATCAGTGGTCTCCTTCACAAGGGAGACCATATACAGTAATGCGCACAGTGAGGCTAACATGCTCATTTCCGTTGTGGTCTCGGATCGCTACAACTTTTCTAAGAGACAGTCCCCGACATTTTCAGGTTATTATTTCATAACCCTCAGTTATTTAATCAGCTCTGAGGATTTACCAATGTGAGAGGGGTCAACAGAGCCGGAACAGCCTTTGCATGTCCCCGTTCATCACGGCGCACTTCATTAGCAGAAAACCTCCCAGCAGCCCGAGAGCCGAAAGTCAACAGCCGACTTACACCGGTAAAGGCCGCACAGCCCGCGCCTCCGACCACTTTAAAGGAAGCGAGGCCTGTCATTTTAAAGTTTGAAACTGCTTTAATTATTCCATATCTGTTCAACATGTGTGTAATGGCGTCAACAGGAGAGACAGATTCAAGCAGTGCTGGCAACAGTATCTCCTACAGGTCACGGCCCTTTGGAACCGAATTGAGTTGGCTAATGGATGAAATGTAATGCCACCCCATTAAGATTCGGTATCAGTATTTGGCGTCACTGCAGCATGAGTGATGCTGTTATATCGCAGCAATGGTAGGAGGGGGTCCAGGATGGATGTTCAGGTGTATACAACGCAAAAAAACCACACGCTTCAAGTCAGCTGCAATACTCGTTCAGTTTTTTAACCAAAAACACAATCTATTGCTAAGCTTAAACAATTGCTTTGAGTTGTTTAAACGTAGCCTACTCTATAACCTTAATCATGCTTTTAATTGCCAGATAGAGATTCTGTAACATACAGTAGAAGAAATGGTAAAGCTGTTGTTGCTGATCGACCTGATGTTGATAGTCTCAGTCATCATTAACCATAAGTGTAGACAGCTGCAGGGCCACTGACCTGTTGTTGTTGTTGGTACTGCAGAAGCTGCTGCTGGTAGTGGTGGAGCTGATGGAGCTGTTGGAGTTGGCTCTGCTGCTGCAGGGCGAGTTGAGCCTGGTGCTGCTGGAGGTAACCACCTACCGTCCCCTCGTACCCCTCACCAGGTGTACCGCCCGCTCCGTTGCTGCCGCCTGGAACAACCATAAATCACTTGGCGCCTGGCGCTCAGAGACGCCATCTAGTGCTCAGAGACAGTGTAAGAGAGACAAGATTTAAATCCTCACCAGAAGCCATGATGTAGGAGCCTGCAGCAGGTGAGGCCACGCCCGAGGGCTGGCTGGTGATTGGGTCCCAGGCGTCAGAGGACGACAGGCAGTACATGCCCTGTGAGACGTAAGTGTGAGGCCAGACATCCGCAGAGGAGTGGTGGAGCACCTGGTCTGTACAGGGGAGCGTCGACAGGCGGGAGGCGTAAGACGGAGGAAAGGAGAAGGAGAAGACGACAAAGGACAGAAAAGAGAGAGAGAGTTCAGAAGGGAGGAGAGGCAGAGCGGCAGGAAAAGCGGCACTACGAAAATTTTGTAGGAACAGCAAGACCAGCAAAAATAAGTTTGCGTCGGCTACAACCACAAGAGAATGCGATGAAGGATTTCAAAGATTCCCCTGCTCACCTAAATATCACATTCCCTCTCGTTAAGGGAAAATCAAGAGTGGCACAATTTAAAAGAGGGTGAAATGAGAGGTTTTCAGACTCAGATTTTGCACAAATCAAGAGATCTGAACTTATACTTCTACTAAAAAATAAAATTGCATCACAGTGTTGTCCGCAGAATGTGAAATACTGATGCTGGAAGAGGCAGAGCAGATTAATTTCCCAAACTTTTAAGATCTTGTGTGTCTGTTATTTTAGTAGAATTATGTACGGGCAGGTTTGTTGAGACAGAAAGACACTATGGAGAAGGTCCAGCCTCAGAAACTGAACTGCTCATTCAGTCATTAGTAGCAGCTGATCTCATCCAAAAGCCACAAACTGTAATAACCCTAATAGGTGTCTGATTAGCCTGTAACAGCAGTGTTGTTATTATAGAGAAGACCCATGAAGCGGGGCCTGAACACTCAAACACTGTGGAGAATAAACATCCCCTCGGTCCTAATGCTGATATTAAGTAGCTGCATAATTGTTGCGCTGTGTGTGTGTGTGTGTGTGTGTGCGTGTGTGTTGGTGTTGCATGCTGGATGAAGCACAGAGCAGAGCCCATATCGTGCTGTTAATGAGAGCAGGGCTAAGTCTTTGTGCTAACCCACAGGGTCCCTCGGGGTCCCGGCGGCGCTCTGCTTTGCTGAACCCCAGCGAGGACTGAAAAAGAGCCGCTACTCTGTGTGGCGGGGGAACGCGGCACGCGGTTCCGCGTTTCCCAGGAATTTTGCCTCATTTTTAAGCAGCCAGAAAAAGGCATACTAAAAGCCACGGGATTGTTGTTTTGTTTTGCTTTTTATGAGGTTAAAAGTCTGTTCCCTGTGAGGTTAGATGGGGTTCCCTCATCTTGGCTGAGAAAATTGCTCTCTTCCCTTCCCTTCTCTCCGTTTTATCATCCTGTGTGCAACTAAGCTAAACAGACCTCTTAGCACCTGAGGCTCAAACCACAAATCGGGATCTGAGTTTGTTTCCCCAGACTGTTGTTGTTTTATTCATCTTAGCGTAAAGTGAAATCCTCTTAACTTTTGGTGCATTTGATTTCCTTATTTAAATACAGCTCATATTTTTAGATTTCGGGTACGTTCTCTTACATAAGCCCACACGACACTCCATCAGAATGAGGTCTGATTTTTCAAAAATGACAGGCTGTCATGTGAATTTTATCTTTTGGAGGTTTTTGAGTAAGTGCCCAGTAGCAGTGAAAGGCAGAAATGTGCAGCTGTGTGCCTGCCCTCCAAAAGTCCTTTACAGCTGGTTGGGAGGATAACTGACATGGCCGTTTTTAGTTTGCAGCGGGGGCTCTATTTTCCCAAACTGTGCATCTACGCACAACAGTAGCCATAACAGTTGAATATGAAGTCCAAAGACATATGACTGAGCGTGAGCGCTCTCACACTTGGCATCATTTGAAGTCTGTAGTGAGGATATAGTATCTGTGGTTATGCTGGAACTGTGGTAGTGATTTAGGCAGATGGGCTTCAACTACATAAAAGACTCAACCCTCTCCCTTATATTTAACCTCTAGCTGTGGGTTTATGACAGTTACTGCACTGTACCAGATCCTAACAGTGGTTCCAGACTATGCGCCATCAAGGTAAAAGCTTCCAACCAAATACTGCAGCACGAACCCTCGTAGTCAGGCCCAGCGGCCATCTGCAGAGAGCTGTAAACTGCGGTACCTCTGCTGGTGATGCTCTCCTGGTTGACCTCACTAAGGTGAGCAACGCTGCCCTGGTTGGAGCCGGCTCCCATACTCTCCCCGTCCAGCGAGTTCCAGCCAAACAGAGTCGCCTCAGAGATGGCAAACTGCTGCATGATGCCTGGGGGGGGGGGGGACAGTTTCAATGCCAGCTGTGATGCAGCGATACTGATATAAACAGCAGCAGCAGCGTGTAATAATAGCAACAACATCTCATCATTCACTGAAACACAATTAGAGGTACAGTGCATAAAACAAATCCCAGTCCTGGCTTTGCCAACACTTACAGAAGTTAATTAGGTTAATTAGTAATGAAAACAAATAGGAGGTAATGGGGGGGTGCAGTGTGTTTATTCCAAGCAGGAAATCTGTAAATGTTGCAGACAAATATATGTGTGTAAACAACAGCGACAAAAATTATTAATTTAACTTTGTTAGACGTACCAGATGGGCAAGAACTAATTAGATTTTCCAAACTCCAGTGAAGAAAAATGGTGCACCAGTGGGTAGAAAAAAAACTAATGTACAAGAGAAAGATACCAGGCCAAGTCTGTGATGTGATAAGGCTTTGTTGGCTTGTTCATTTTGGCACACCCTCAATAGTTAATGAAAATGGTCTTTCTACTATTTCACAAGTAACGTGTTTCAACTTTTGTTAATATTATTTGAGCAACCAGCAATGCGATATACTTTCAAGCCGTGTAGATAACTGGTCTAAAGCTCGCCTTAACGTGACCGGGACTTTTTGTATTTAGACTTTGAAGAAAACGCATCTGACAGTGTAGCAGCTGTTCATTCAGCGCCCAGATGAACCCTCACCTGCGGCAAAGCGAGCCTCCTTCTCGCCATCGCTAAGGTCGCTGTAAGCGTCGTTCTCCATCCGCCTCTCCTTTTCCCTCTGCAGGTTGGTACGTCCCGCACCTCCCGGGGGCCCCGCGGACGGTTTGCCCCAGCTCTGCCACTCGATCATGTGAGCAACGCGACCCTGGGCCATGGCAGTGGGCTTGGTCACTTTGTCCTTCATGGAGCGAGTCACACCTACAACAGGTATGGGGGTAGCGGGAGGAGCGGACCCGCCACATCCACACAACACACACACACATACACGCACAAACACAAACACACACACATACACCAGACACACACATACAATGTCAAAACTACTTCTGGCCTCGGCAGTTGACTTCACCTGCAGCTGAGGCTCAGGGGGGAGGTAGAATGATAATGAGAAACTATAATGTTGTAGGAAAACTGTTTAATACGTGAAATTACAGTATGGTGGATAATGTCAGTGGATTAATAAATGTATCACTGTGGTTGCAGAGCACCAGTCGGACAAATGTCACATAGAGGTGAACTCCTGTTGCAATGAGTGGCTCTTTGCCCCTTAAAATGCTCTGATACTTTGCTGAGTCTGTCAGTATGTTGAGACTATGATCAAAGCTGAGTAGGCTACAGAAAGTTATATAATAGAGCAGATCTTCGCGAAACCTGCAAGATCTCTGGTCAGTTGGTGGACCGGAGTGAACAGGTCAGAGGTCGGGTGACAGGAGTTAACCATAGTGACAAAAGGGACAGGGCTGCCTATGTGCTCGGTAGAGTTTGTTGAATTGAACAGTAAGGAACAAGGATGACGGCTGAAACGATGACAAACCCATATTAATAATTAAAGCCATTACTTGTCTCCTGATAAACAGAATAAATGAGATTCATTAGACTTTACGTAATTAAAACCGTGTTACAGAGACTTAGAGAAGCAGAGGAAAGTAATCCTTGGGTGTCAACAGAACGTTGAGAGGGGTCCACTGGCAAATCTCTGCCCAATTAAGATTCAAATACGAGATTCAAACTAGGGACGTATTCACTGAGTCAAATGCTTACAGAGAGGCCGATCAATAAAAAATTAAATTGAAGTCAAACAGGCATGAATAAACAGAGACAGAGCTTTGGAAATTGCTCCCTGGGTCCAGAGGGCAAGTTACAGGCTGAGTTATAAATAGAAACAGTTTGTCCCCTTAGACAAAGAGAGACAATCTCATTTGAAAATCAAACACTCCCTGCACAGTCTAATTGGGGATGGAAATAGGAATGGAAAGAATGGGGATGAGGGATGAGGGAGGGTGTTGGGGTCTTGGCTATTCAAAGGCTCAAAAAAGATACCAACAGATTTATTTAAAGTGCACACCAGACACAACACAAATAACACTTTATTTTTATTTTATTATGGTTTATTTTTTTACACAAAAACCCTACGAGGTGCTACACTTAAACATTTCAAAGCACAGAGCACTACAGTTTGAAGCACAAAGCACGAGAGAGCACAAAAGAGGCACCAGCCACTCGTAGTCACGACACTGCACAAAAGAGTCAATACTTCACAAATATCCGGCCACACCACCACCAGCACTGCCACATTACAAATACACTACAATTCCCAACACGCCTGTGGAGATGCTTCAGTAAGTCATTAAAGTAAGTGATCTCACTTACTTTAGTTTCTTTGAAATTAAAGATCTGATTGGATTTCCGTCAATGACTGCGCAAAATGCGTCTGTCATTGATGTCCGCTGTTGATATCAATGGAAAAGAGGGGAAAGAAGGGAGTGATATAGGAAGGGGCACCCACAGGGGCGGCCATGTTGGTTCCAAGCTCCTCATCCTCCTCCTCCTGCTCTAGAGTGAAGTTGTCTGTTGATGCAAAGATTGGTTGACAAAATCCGCCATTTACGGCAAAGGTTAAAAGATAATTCCTGTTTTTTTTTTCAGTGTATCAGATGATTCTTTGGCCTGCAAGCGGTCGCACAAACCAAGTCAAAGTGGAAGTAGAATGGAGTTTTTATTATACAAACACATCGCAAGGGAAAAGCTGTTTTGGGTGCAAAAATAGCTTAATTGGTTGAGTTAAACCCAAGTGGAGCCTTTGGCATTCAGGTGGCGTGGGGGTTTAAAGCATGTCATCGAAACATCCCTGCCACGAGTCTGGCCAGGGACCTCTGCTGTCCTACTACTACTACTACTCTACTGTCGAATAAAGTTTTGGGAAAAATGCACCAAAAAGATTAAAAAAACCCCACCTCTCGCAGCCTAACTGGCAGCCTTGAATGATACTGAACGTGTGCTCCAGATATAATCTGAAATCTCTTTGACAAGTACTTTCGTCTAGTTGGGCCCAAGGCCTTCGTGATGTTGTAAAATCAGCTAATTAATGATTGGCTTCCTAATTAGCTTGTCTCGATAGTTATAGGCTAGTATGGCTATGTGGAGCTACGATTGTAAGATTATCCAGATCATTTTAATGGCTAGGTTCCTTTTTAACAAGGCTCCGTGACATTAGCGTCCTCCTCGCTTTACTTCGAATTTTTACATTGAGCTCCAGGCTCGGTGGAGGTATGTTGCTTTTGGGTACCGGTGAGGCTATGAAATCCAGGAGGGGCGGTTTGAGTTTAAATGCTAATAAGATGGTAAAAAACGGCACAATACCAAAGACTTTATAATAGTATGGGGATGGAATTTACCATTTAAAAGTTCTTCTGTCTCTTTTACTGTGTTCATGTTGCAAAATAATCTACCGGGCATGTGCACATATTTAAGTGGTCAGCACAGTGCATTGCTGGATGATGTTGCACGACGGTGCGGCAAAGGAGAGCCAGATTCATGGGTATCCTTGAAATGAATGAGGGGGCTTCATTATTTCATGCAATTCATGCAACCTGAAAAAGAGTTTTTGGTTGTACCCTCCTAAGTTTAACCAAACCAATAAGAGCCCTCTGCTCCCATCCCCTATCAGCCTCTGAGAAGAGTTTGCAAAAGAAACAATCTCCTCTCTGCAAAGTGGAATGAATGGTTTGGTTGCCTTGCAACAGCCGTACAGACCTTGACGTACTAAAGCTAATGTTAAATGACTGGTAACACTTAAATTTCAATCCTAATTAATACTAATTAGTTGGGAAACCTTTAAGTTGTTCGCTCTGCCCCATTTACCTTGATTTATATTGTAGCAACTCTGGCAAAAATAAGTTGCTGATATTGTCTTGTGGTTGCAATTAAGCAAAACCACACACTGATCATATGGCCGCTGCACAAATAACCATCTGAATAACACACAAAAGACACCAAAAATTATCTTTTAGACAACAGGGAAAGGAAGTTCAGCCCCTGTCAGTGCTCAACAGCAACTTCATCCTTGACCCTCTGTGGAGCGTGTGGAGGCAACATGGGGGCTGTTTTACCATCTAGCAGCACAGACACACACCTGACACACCTGACAGAGAGGACTTAGCCAGAGCACCGATCCCATAGGCGTTGGTGGACTTCCTCTTGAGACGAGGCAGAATGGAAGTAGTGTCCTCCATGGACAACTAAAGAGATAGGGGAAGGAGGTGAGATGTGGTTGGAGCACAGAGGGTGAAGAGAAAAATAATGATGGAGAATAGAGGCGTTAATAGAGGTTGGTAGGGGGGGGGGGGGCACAGAGGAGGGATGTAGATATGATGAAAAAGAAAAAAATTTCAATGTGACAAGAAAAATTACAAAATAACAACAGATGAGAAAGAAAGTTGAAGGTAACAAAGAAAATCGAATAAAAGAAATTGAGGCGAAGAGAGCAGATGATTGAAGATTCAGAAAATAGTTTGAGAGAGATAGAAGAGGAAAGGAGGGAGGTTATAATAGAAGGAATAAGACAAGACAGGTAATTATTCAAAGACCTTGTAAATGGCTTACAGGGATCATTGTCTGAAAAGAAGAGTCATAGATATATGTGGCTAAAAGGAAAAATTGATGCTTAATTGGTGACGCAAAGGCAATTTACAGTAAATGGACAACAGGGAGTCTTTCGTGTACAGAGCAGGTGGTAATTTGCACAGAATCCTCATGAAAGACTTTATGATATGGAGCAAGCGCTGATCGATATGGTGGTGTCTCCAGTAAAATGTAGAACTGCTCATATTCCGTACAAAGTTTACAAACGACTTATATTGTTAAAAGCTGTGATAGATGTGGAAACAACGGCCAAGAGATGGTGTATTTATTCATAATGGTACATTTTAGCAAGAGATGTTTATATGATAATGAGGGAATGTGTTGCTTGTTTTGTTCAAGGACGCTTCTCCGGGGCAGAGACAGGGGTCTAAACCTGTGTCCTCTAGTTTAGCAGTGGTCCTCCCTCTCACTTCGCCTTTCCGTTTGGGCCAAGGCGTTTGGGTTTTCGTTTCTTTATCACCCTGACGTGGCGCAGTGCGTTGTCTGTTACTGGGGTTACCCGTCCCAAATGCCCTTGGTTATCTCCACCCTTAGAGTGGAAAAAACTGAGAGCTCGTGCGAAACACAGGCAGAAATCACGCGAAAACCCATCTTAAACATTGTTGGTTCGTAGACCCTCAAACGTGCGATATAATACTAGAATTGCCTCATGTTTAAGGCTAAATTGACTCATTAAACGTATTTTAAAGCCTGAGAGAGGAGAATCAGGTTTTCTAGATGCCCCATCAACAGCACGCCAACCTGAAAGTCGCTCACGCTTGTGTGATTTTTCTACCGCACTTCCTGGCGCCAGCGCTCATGGCAAAGCAAGCGGCGCACTAATGAACACAGAGACGGATCCTGGCTCTTAATGAGGTCCTCCCAACAGCTAATTACAGTGGGAAATAGTAGGAGAAACATGTGGACTCTGTTACACCGGGGGATTCTGTGAAAGATGTGATGTAATATTTGAGTTAAAGTGCATTAATTACTGTATAATGGCAAACTGATGTTATCTGCTTCCTCTGTGGTGTGCAAGTGAAGTATCATCCATGTGTTACTCTATCTTCTTTATACCCTCTGCATATAACAGCAACATTATAGCGTATGGTGTAGTAATACAGCAGCCAGTGAGTCTGCAGGCGTACAGATGTAGCTATTACAGCAATCCATGATCATGCTTTTCTCCTCCATTAGTCTTGTGTCCGCTGGAGCCTGTTCATCCTCAAATGTAATAAACCAGAAGTAAACACATATTTTATAACCAAAAAAACAAAAACAAAAACATCCTTCTCAAATTCCCTTTGTGCCCTCCAATCTTTCACAGTCATACTAATGTGTAAAACAACAGAGCTCTGGAGAAATGTCAACAACCAGGGCAGCTGCTCCGTGGTCTCTCTTCATAATTCAAACCAGTTGGATATAAGCTACTAGGTCCACATGTAGGGCGGAAGGGGGCGACTCATAGCAACGAACTCGCAGAGAGTTACCGCAGCTAGCAACCACATTAACTGAGCGGTCCGGTGTCTGTGGCCTAACCGCCACGGTTTTCCAGCAACGAATAAGCTAATGTTTTCAGCAAACAAGCCCAGGGAAACCCGGAACCCGATGTGCGCTTCCCAACCCAGCACCGAACGGCAGGCGGAAAAATTTAAGAGCGAATCCAGCTCGTGAAGAGAGCGGACCAACCAGCAGCCGAAGCGCCAGATAGTTTTCTCAAGAGCTGGAGAAATCAGGTGAAACCAGTCCATCGGGGCAGAAACACAACTCCATATGAATAATAATGTTGCTCTGTGTCTGCTGGATGTATAAGCAGGTAACTGTTCGTGACACGTTACCGAGAATAACCTTGTGAGGCGGTAATGTGCCATAGCTGTGCGTCTTTCACCTCATTTTTGAATTCTTGAGACCCCAAAGCCAAAAATGGATGCAAGCAGCTTTCAACACACAAACACTTACTTTTGTAAATCCTGCATCACCATACTAATGATGTGTCACTCTTGCACAACTCATAGGAAGGTTCCACTTTGTCATAATATTGATTTAAGAGAGAATTTGTTTTTACTTTCATCCAGGGTTTTGCGTCAAGGAGTCTCGTGTGAAGCGTGACCGACCAGCAGTTCACCTTAGCTAACCCGTCCAACCCCTGGTCCACCGGGCCACGGAAACAAACCGGGAGGGTCGATTTTGAAATCTCAAAGTCAATCAGTGCCACCTCTACGTCAGCCAAAAAACATCTGAGCATAAGGACGTGTGATGCTTGGAAAGACGTGCGTCTACGTGAGATTTGTTTGCCTCCAGGCAGCTTTGAGTTGGACAAAATCCACACGGTGCAAGTAAATTCTGCTGAAGGTACAGAAAGTGCTGAGTAGTGATGCACTTCATCATGCAGTGCTTCCACTAGAAACTGGGACTCTTACAAAGGCTTGAGTTGTGGATAAGATAAGCTTATTACAGCCTGTTATCTGTGACTCTGTATATATATGAAGCTTGCAGTACAGTAGATTAGCAGAAGGCCAAGAGAGGAGACGGATGGGAGAAAGAGTTTAAGGGGAGAAATAGAAAAACTGGGGGATAAGAGGGAGGCAGTGGGAGAGAGAGATAAGCAAAAGAGAAAGAGTGGCAGGAAGGGGGGGTGGTGGGGTGGGGGTGGGGGTGGGGGGTGCGGGGGCCAGCAGGATGTCAACTTATTTACTCAAAGCCCAAACTCAGGTGGTGGAGCAGTGATGGAGGGGGGACATGACAAGAAAAGGAGATTTAAACAAGGAGACTTACATTGATTCCTTCCCAGGAAAACTCGGCACGGCCATGCTGGGGGAGGGAGGAGAGGGGGTGGGGGGGTCGGGGAGAGGGGAGGAAGGACAGGGAGGGGAGGAGAAAAGTACCGGAAGGTATAGCAAAGGAGGGAAGAGAAGAAGGAGATTTAAAAGAGGGAAGAGGGGATTTGGAACATAGAAAGTGGTCTTAAGCCTTAGCCCGGAATTATAGTAGTTTGAACATTTACATTTTGGATATTAGGGTGTCAGCAGTTTCCTTGGTAAACATACCAACTAGCGTTCTGTAAGCATGCCTCACACTCCAGAACCACTCCTGCCATACAGCTCTGTTTGAAGGTCATACGAATTTGACTTGGAGTCAGTTTTCTCCGATAGATCTACAAATGCTTTCTTTGTTTTGGTTTTTTTTAGTTGAATACTGAACTGCTTCATATATGAAGTGAATTTGGTCTTGAATTGAATGAAGAATTCAAAGATTGAATTCTTAAGTTTCAATAAACTTGCAGGCACCCTGCAGGTTTTGGTGATTGACCCTTGTTAGAGTTTCAGTCATATTCTTAAATTTTATCCATGGACGTGGAAAATACAGTCACCCCATATTCAATCTATATAAAGCTTGTGTATCTGCGGCTTACAACATTAATTCTAACGAGGCACTTATACCAGTAAACGGCACCGTGCAGATACAGACACTGCACCGCTGTGCGGTTTGTCTGTAAATGTACATGGCAGGAGCCCGATCTCAAGAGATTTAACAGTGACACAGCTTTTATTTTAGTAGGATGAGTCGAAGTGTAGAAAGACACACAGAGAACATGAGAAGCAGTTTCTGGAACGGGAGGGGAAACATAGAAACTGTGCAATTGTGTGTAGTACTGTGTGTGTGTGTGTGTGTGTGTGTGTGTGTGTGTGTGTGTGTGTGTGTGTGTGTGTGTGTGTGTGTGTGTGTGTGTGTGTGTGTCGTCAGTTGCACCATCCCTCTTTGTCCATCTACACTGCCCAGAATGTTTAGGTAACCAATGGATACCATTCAGCAGTGACCCTGTTGCCAGGAGCAACAGAAAATTTGATGGGTGGCAAAACCTAGACACACACACACACACACACACACACACACACACACACACACACACACACACACACACATATATATATATGTATATAGACACACACACAAACGCAGACAATCTTGCATATTCATCATACTCTACAGCAGACACAAGATAGTGAAGGGAAGATTTCGGAAACTGTGGCTGCTCCAGAGAATTTAAATGCGCTGCTGTCAAAAGGAATTTTTTCTCTTATTTTTTTAACATCAGACTCTTTGTCACACTGCCCTAAAGAGTTTCTCCACCGGCACTTGAAGCTTGTTATCATAGTTGTACCGTTCAAAGCCACAGATCACAGACTGCATGGGAGGTGAAACGGAAAATGCCCTCAACTTTGTGTTAAAGTAGAAGCCCAACTTTATCTCGTATCTTCACGAAGCCGTTGCTACCGCAGAGGTGGATCAAACTGACCCTAGAGACATTCAGGACTGTAATTTATGCTCATATAAAACATAAACTGTGTGGTTTTTCATCTGGCTTCTGGTGGGCACTGTCTGTATTCAGAGCACAGCTTCAGTGAGTCTCACATTAACAGACTCCATGTTTGACATTTCAGCCAGATTTCCCTTTGAGGCTCTGGCTTCGTGTTTATGTACAAAACTAATGAACTGAAACTATAATTTTATCTTGCACTTAAGTTGCACTTGTCTGCCAGTAAAACCAACAATAGTCAGCATGACTACCAGAAGCTGTGGATCATTTTCTTCCGTCTGCTCTACTTGTAAGAAGAAAAGCAACGGGAGAAAAGGTCATTTTAAAGAGCTAAAAGTTGGATTTAGGGGAGTCCATCGGATGGTTAAGAATAAAAAGGTTTTAGCAAATATGGACTAATATGTACGTATATAAAAGTGTAAACATGAATCGACACACTTAACCTTCCTTGTTTCTACTCTTTGGATTTTTTAAAGAAAATGTAAAGCTACACAAACACACTTTGGTCATTGGTGGCTCCATTGTAGGTATCTGTATAAACTTAAACACCGGCAATAGATATTTGTAACGGCACATTTTAGCCAACCTGGCTAAAATATCAAAGGAATCCAAAGGGGAGGAAGAATAAAATGGTCTCTTGGCTGCGATTTCAGTGACCGTAGCCAACAGTAATGACAAATTTATGACACCCATAGGTCAAATCAGCGGCACTGCATCGTGAGGGAAGACGCCGTCGTCTCACTGCGGCCCCACTTGGTGGATTTTTACGGAACAAAACCTCATCTGGAGCATCATTCATGGCACCGCGTTGCTCAGAGGAGCCGTTGAAGATGAGTAGGAAAAGGAAGAGGTGACTGAACAGGTCAGGTGCCTTTTCAGGACGTTATTATTACTGGTAAGATTGGCTATACTACGGGCGTACGGTCATCCAAACAAGCAAAGCAAAAAATAATAAAAATGCTAATACAGTCATAACATGGCTGGTTGCAGATGGACAAACTCGTCTGAATTTGGCAATAAAAGACAGAGTAAGAACAGAAAACCTGTACCAGTGGGCATAAAACATTAAGATGGAGCTCGGCCTCGGTCTCTGTATTTATTCATGCTTTAATCAGCAGCTGCTGGGCACAGAGACTCTATAACCAGAACATCGACGTGAATGCATGTAAATTTGGGTCCGGCTTGGTTGAAGGCCTTTCTGTCCTGATTAACATTTTTATCCAGTGTCAAATAAAAGGCTTGGTTAGCAAATTGAAACTACGGGCGAGCGGAAACTGATAGCTGGAATTAATTCTGTCTTCCTGCAGGCCCCTTTTCGCTTTCTCAGAAGCATCGATGTAATATTCATGTCAGAGATGTTTATTTTCATGACAAGTGAATGAGGAATAAGAATAATCCTGCTCCAACAAAGCAGCCCCCGAGATGTGGCACAGGGATTTAGCAAAGCCCCGTACGAGTCGCCAGTCGCCTCGTCGGGGTTTTTGCCTCAGACCCACATTAAGAAGAACGGGGAAGGATTCGTGCAGATGCAGTAACAAGCACACCTGGGCCAGAACTAGACCTGAGCAAAAAATACACTAAGAAAAGAACCTCCGTCTTTTTTAAACCTTCATTTATTCTTGGAGGAGTTTTCCTGAACAAACATGTTGTTAATCACTGAAACTCGTTGTGGAAAACACACACCGCTGACAGACCACACTGAACTAAGTGAATAATGCTTTATTTAATCTCAAAAGCGAATGAACATGCCCAGCAGTGGAGCTGCCGCCTGGACTGAAGCAAATTAATCTTTCACTTTCAACAACTAGAATAAATCACTCAAAGATCTGTGGCAGCCGAGGAGGAAATAATCTCATCGTAATCTAAAAACATAATATTTTATTACCCGACAACAGCAATACACCATTTCATTCTTATGACATATTTACTTAAGTGTTAATGTATTCGGTGTTAAAGGGACACTGAGTCATCTATGACCTCTGTTGACCTCTGATGGTCTCCTGTAGGAATTAGAACAACACTGATAAACATTATCTTTGCTGGTACTGTCGATGTTGCTCCAAGACTGCGAAGTGAAAAAGTGCCACCTTCAAATAAGTCGCCCTGTATGAAGGGTTTCTAAATTCTAACTTGTGTCTTTGTTATTATTGATCAGTTGATAATCTGTAGATCAGTAATAGGCTTTTAATAAGAGCACCTTTTTGGTTTTTCGGGTTGGGATGAATCTCTTACATCCTCCTACAGATTTACACTTGCCACTCGCTTTATCTTTATAACTATTTAATTGATCAAATGACCCCTCCAATGGACTGTTTGTCCACGGACCCTCCGGGAAAAAATCAGCAAAGCCTCTGGAACAATATATGTTTATTAACATCTTATTGAGATTTACTGCTGTAACCTTTAGGGGATTTTTGTAATGACCCTCACTTATTAACATCTGTAACTGCAGATATGACTCATTAGAAAGTGAGAAACCCAAAAATGATCCATAAAGTCTGCGGATGTACTGCAAATGTTACCAAGCAGATTTTGGTTCAGTTAATATAGAGCTCTTTTCTAGAGGTCAAACTGTCTATTGGAGCAAAAACAAAGACAAAGAAATGGCCATTCTGGAGGAATAAATCCAAAAGTTTGACTTTTCCCCACAAGATCAATAAAGTAAATATCTATCTATGTATCTTATAAATGGCCTATTATTTTTCTATAAAGCATTTCTAAATTATTTCTTAAACATTACTAAAGCCATTTGTTACAACTCATTAATGTTTTATAAATATATATTTTTTAACAGTGATATATTACAAGGTGCTACCAAGCTATTGTTATATTAGACTAGACTATTAGAGTCTACAGCAATGCTTGTAGCTTTGTGAGGTTAGGCACACCTGTGCTAAGAGCTAAATGCTAATGTAAGCATGCAAACATGCTAACAGGCTGACGTTTAGCAGGTGAAACGTTTACGCTGTTCACCGTCTTAGTTTGGTCGTGTTAGGTTGCAAACATTTACTGATGAGCTCCAAACACGAAGTACGTTCAAACTGATGATGGTGCTCGATGAAAAGTCTGGGAGTCACCAGAGTTTTTGGCTGGACGGCCACGGCGTCAGCCCTATAAACGCGAACGTCCGTGAGTGAGTGAGTGAGTGAGTGAGTGAGTGAGTGAGAGGGATGAAGTTACACCATTGGTTCGCTGGCCAGGTGTTAGAGTTTCCCTATTGGCCGTTGCTCTTTCGAAATGCATCGGCACAAACAGTTTCTATTGCGTCGTCAGGGGGGCGTTTGCAGGCAGTGTTGCCAACTTAGAGCCTTTGTCGCTACATTTACCAACCTTTCACACCCCTGTAGAGTCTTCTCCTGACAAACGCACCTAGCAACAAATCTAGTGACCTTTTAGCCAAACTTTAGCTAGTTTCCGTAGAAGAGAGGCACCGGTATTCACCCCCGCCAGCGCGAGGTCGGGCTTTCCCTCCACAGGCACACCTCTCTATGCATCTCGTTCAGCCGATTGCACTGCATCTGACAGACGTGAATGAGCTTCTAATTCTCTCTGAGTGATCATTTTACAGGTAACTATAGCAGAAATCACAGCACAGCCGTCGTCTTTAACTTATGTGTCTGGTGATTCTGTCAGACGACGTCTTGGTTATGAAATCAGGATTTTAGCAGCAGAGCAGCAGCTTGGAAGTGGCTTGGAAGTGGCTGCTGGTTAACATGTCGTCTTTAATGGGCCACGCTTCAGTCAGTATTTCATGCTTGTTCCGTTGTCTGACAACAGAAACAGAAAAACATGTAAATGAGAACAGATTTACTGGGAATTCAGCTGTATATATTAAAACACTGTATATGTGATTCTGTAAGTCCTATGCGAAGGCAGCTGGACCTGCTTGAAAGTCCAGTTGCCTTTCGCATAGCACATACAGACTTCAGTGACCCGGGTGACTGAGAATCTTCACAGACACTGTATATTTGATCACAGAGAGGAGGAGAGAAGCAAACAGATGAAGGGCGCTTCAGTCATATACTAGGTTTACACCTAGTCTCGTTGGGGTTCATCCTGAGGGGGACATGAATGTGAGGTCCAAATTTCATGGCAACCCATTCAGCAGTTGTTGAGATATTTCTGTCTGGATCAAAGTGGTAGAGCGGGCAACTGACCAACTTTGCCATCCCTTGAGCCACGCTAGCATGGCTTGAAATTACATTTCCTTCTCTTACATAAGTCAAATATACGGCACAGTTAGCCTTGAAATCCTGAAACCTGAGCAACTGGCCCTGTAATCATTCAGTCCTTGGTACAGATCAATGACCCTGACAGCCTTGCAGATACATTATTATCATTTTGTGCTATGGGGAGAAAAACTGTTGGTCTCCCTCTAAATTATTCAGAAAATGCAGACACAACAGGCTTCAGGTCAGTGTGTTGCTCACTTAAAGGAATTAATAACCGTGTGTGTAGGAGGTTTCAACCATGACTTATAAGGGTCAAATGTGCGAGATGCAAGTGGTAATAGTGGTGTGATCTGTGTCCTTGGACGGTGTGTGTATTATTAACACAGCTCGCATCAGAGGTCTCGGGATTTGGATTCAGAAACACCCCTCAGTGCATGAATGTTAAGCTCTCATGGTCAACTGAGGACGAAAAATCAGACATCACCACCATCTTTTGCAATGCGTGTATGTGTACGTGCTCGTATTCTGTATTTAAAAAGACTCCATAAAATTTATAGCAGCTGAGCTCTTACCCGTAGCCCCATCAATAGTGGATTTCCCTGAATTGAATGAGATGCGGCGGCATTGTGCGAGATGAAACTAAAATCCATTCTTCCACGATAACATTGACAGTCTCTCAGTAAACTGACATTCTCAGCTCAACATTTAGCTCTGTGCACTGCTGGTTAAATCAGCTCTTTATGCTGGCGGGAGTCACGCCTTTAAGCATTTTCCTGAAGCAGACGGTTTACACAAGAATAACTACCTCCTATCCGTCCATTAATTTTCCATAGCTATTTATTCAGGGTCGCGGGGGGCTTAAGCCTATCCCAGCATCCAGTGGACCAGATGCAGGGTACATAACGACTTTCCATTGTGGTTGTTTTCTGCTTTCTTACTATGTAATGTACTGTAGATATATTGCACAGTCGTAAACTGTACATAAGTAATATATACATTAATTCTAATTGTGTGTGTGAAAAGAACTTTAAACTTAATCCTATAATAATAACAGCCGTTGATTGAAATTGAGGATCTATTCAGGGAAGAACAGAAAAAACATAATTTCTATAGTTATCATCATGGTGTTCAGGAGGTCTTTTCATGTCATATTTCTTTCTGCTACAACATTGAAATTGTGGAGGCCCCTTTGGTTAAAATGGTTAAAGTTCATCAGTGGCTCGGTGGGACAGTAAGTCACATAAAGAGCGAAATAATGGATAATAGAAAACCATGAAAGGGTTTTTGTACGACATGTAAGATAAGTAATTCATTTAAATTTTAGAGCTGTGGGATCATCTTGATAAAAGGGCTGCTAAAGAATTTCATTAGTTTTAGTGTCACATGATGTGAAAATGCAGTTTCATACGCTTTTCACATTTAGAATATCATACAAATCCTGGTGGGAAGCGTTACAGTTTTGGCATGTAAATGGAAAACATTAAAGCCACTGATAAGTGATGAAATATCTAACTGCAGCTTTTAAGAAAATGTCTTTGTGGTTTCATCTTTCAGAAACCCATTTGAAGTCTAAAACCCCGGTACTGAGAAAAAACACTAATGCTGATAAATTGCACTACGGCTGCGGCTAAATCTCAGTCAGATCTGTTTGTGTTTTCCATCCCTTTAGTCAGACTTGTGTGAATTTGGAAGGCGTATATCCTCAGCGGAGATCTGATAGGAGCACTCAGTATTGATCAGACTTTTAGCAGAACCACAAACAGGCTGATGTTTCACCTAATGTGCCTTTCACTGAGACTAATGCAACGGGAATGTTTTCCTCACTTTTGGTTGACACTGTTTAATGTGCGAATGGGAGTCGAGCTTGATGAACTCATACCTTAGATTTCCGTGTTTATTGGCAAAACATTGACTGTAGTTTGTCTGGGATGTCAAGTTTTTAAGGGTGCTCTCAAACCTTACCTGTGTGGTGAAGTTTAAACAAACTCTGATACATTTACATATGCAAAGCAGACTGTTTTGGTTTCTATCCAGAAATGCTTAGTACAGTACAAGGTAAGGTCTCAAATACTGGAATCCGAGCCTCACAGTTGTACATCCATGTCTGTCCAGATTCATATAATATATGTAGTGAAGACTTTGAAAGAATTTATTAGAAGGTATTAAGTGTATTTTATCATTACAAGCGTACGAATTTCTTTAGTTTTCGCCAAAAAAGTGTTTTGTGAGGTCACGGTGACCTTAACTTTTTACATTTGGCCACCAGATCATAACCAGTACATCCCGGATTCCAAGTGGAAGTTTGTGCCAGATGTGATGAAATTCCCTCCAGGGGTTCATGATGTATCGCGTTCACGAGAATGGGACGGACCTGAGGTCACAGTGACCCTGACCTTTGACCACAAAAATCTAATCAGTTCATCCTTGAGTGCAAGTGAATTTTTGTACCAAATTTGAAGAAATTCCTTCAAGGTGTTCCTGAGATATCAGGTTCACGAGAACGGGATGGAAAAAATACCTATAGGCTGGACTGTCACGAAATTTGGTTCAGACATTCATGGTTCCCAACTGATGCATCCCAGTAACTTTCATATATCACCAGGACGTTTAAATTATTGGGTTTGTAGTGAAGTCTCTCTGTTTGGTCTAGATATTCATGCCCCGCTCGGGATGAATTGCAACAACTTTGGTGATCCATTACCTTTTCCTCTAGCGCCACCATCAGGTCAGAATTTCAGTTTGTCCAAACTTTTGGTTTATGAGCAAATACGTGCAAAACGAATGACATCCCCATCAGTCTCAGGTGTACTCTGTGTTTAGTGCTACTTAGCAAAACTCAGATGGTGATCCTGGTAAACATTATACCTGCTAAACTTCAGCAGTTTAGCTTTGTCATTGTGAGAATGTTAGCATGCTGAGGGTAGCATTTAGCTTAAAGCACCACTGTGCCTAAGTCCAGTCTAACAGAGCCGCTACCATGGCTATCGACTCCTAGCCTCGTTTCAGTCTTCATCGGAATCTGGATATACTTAAAAGAAGTACAGGCTTCATAGTTTTAGTCAACAATAGATGGGACCACACGAATCAACCGTCAGTAACACCATTTCTAAACAACATGATGAGAGGAAAGGCCTGTGAATGCTGCAATTTTGGACAGATTCATCGGTTGAAGCCAAATCTTGTGCAGATTCCTCCTTCAGTGTGCTCTCCGTGCTCTTTCTAGTTCGCTTGTGTCTTCAGGGCTGAGGACATGGATTCAAAGTCAGCAGCATACTCGCTGATTTTCTGTTAATCACCGAGAGATCTAAACCACGGGTGTGTGGCCAAGATCCGGTTTTAGTCTTCATTTAGCTTTACCATGTCCACCTTATATCTCTGAGTCCATAGTACAACCTCTTGTACCTCCCATGCAGCCGTATAAGATTCAGTTTGTGTCCGAGTCTCTTAATAATGTGTCGTTTGCATCTGTGGTCTGAAGTTTGGATTTGTATCTCTGATTCCCTCATGTTCACAGCCTGTAGTTCCTTTTTCATCTTTTATAATGTGTGTTTGCATTTCCGAAACCTGCGTGTTGTATTTTTTATTTTTATATTTTTTCTGTCGGCCTGTGGTGTTTTGTTTATCGTGCTTGGTTCAGAGCATCCTGTCTCTGACTCTGAATGATCTCCCTGAGCTCCTGTATTATATTCTGTCAAATCCCTCTCCACCTGCTGGCCTCTCTCTCTCTCTGCAGGTCTATAAATTACGCGGAGGACTCGTGTTTGAGGAAGTAAACAACTCGCGGGCTGCCACGGGATCAGTGCTCCACAGGAACGACACTTGATCACAATTAATTCTGCAGCTGATCCCAATGTTACAAAGTTCTGAAATATGTCTCTCTGTTGATGGCAGGAAAAAAAGGTGTAGAAATCCCCTCCAACGTGTGTGTTCTCTTCAGGGAGGGGACAGGGGGACAGAAAACCACAGGCTTTATGGAAAACGTGGGTCTAATTTTAAGACAGTCGCTGGGACTAACTACCACTGGCATGACAAAGAGGCTACAGGTCATTTCCGTCTTGCTTTCATTTGTAAGCTGTAATTAACTTAGCACTAATTTAATGATGTTAACTGATAGACCTTTAAAATATTTATACAGGCCCAATGGCCTTCCAATCTTTGCGTACGAGGAAAAATGGCAACACTGAAGGAAAGAAAGCAGCAGCCAGTGATGGAAAAACAATAAGATGTATGTCTCTGTTTTTGTCTCCCTCTCTCTCCCATTCTCTCTACTGCTCTCTCTGTCCCCAGGGTCTGCAGCTGAGAAGTGATACATGGCTCGGTAATAGTCTGAGCCTTGGGGGGGGGGGGGGCGGCTCTGTGGCCTTGGTAAGAGACTATCAACACGCGCACACACACGCACACACACACACACCCACCTTCACACCCAGTCATGCACAGTGCCAGTCACAAGAGTGCAGGCAGACACAAAGGAGTAAACTCAGGTTGGACTAATATGAGCTTCTGAAGGCTCACACCAGTATTTTCTGCCAGTATATCCTCACTCTTTTCCCCTTTTTTCTCCATTTTTGTTGTCAGGTATTGAGATATATTCAGTCGTTCTAATTAATATTCTCCTTGTCTGGTTTTCGAAAAGCTCCTGACACGGCATAGGACAGTAAAAACGCCCCAGCGAGACCAAGACCAGTGCAGAGTTCCATCAGGATTAGCAGCTCTTTAAGGCAGGGTGATGCTCTGCAAACATTCAGGACGGCATGTGATACATTACTGCTTTTAAGTGAGTAATTAATTCACCAAACAGCTGATAGATGCGCCGTAGTCGGAAAGTGTTGGGACAGTGACACATTTGCTGTGTTGCCTCCGTACTGCAGAACATTGGGTTTAAAGCAAAAGAGCGGCTGTGAGGGTATCGTGCTGACGTTCGGCTTTAATTCGATGGTGTTGACATTTACATCGGGTGAACAGTGTAGGAACTGCAGACCTCTCTGTGGCCGAGGAAGGTCTCACAACCTTCCTGGGCCAAAAGCAAGCGGGCGCCCGTCCACCATCTGTACCTGCTTGTCGTGGAGCCTATCCCTGCTCAGGCTGGGTGAGAGACGGGTCTGATACATGTAGACAGACCATTCACACCTCAGCCAATTTAGAGTCACTAATTAATCTCGACTATGGACTGTTGGAGGGAAGCGGAGCTCCTGCAGACTCCTGGACCTTCTTGTTGAGAGGCAGCAGAGCAAACCACCGCTTTCTGGGACAAATTAACATAAAATTAAAGTCCTCATACTTAGTGTTTCTTTTCTTTTTATTTGTCATTTCTAACTCGGAGAGCTGCTAGTGTAGAGACAGCAGGAGAGGAATCTGTGACATACAACAAATCATAGCGGGACATCACAGCGATATTGTGTGCTTCTTAACCACTTGGCCACCAGGACGCCCAGTCATATTTAATATTTCACTGACTGTCTGGCGTCTGTAGGCCTCAGACATCCCTGGTGATTCACTGCCAGACCATGTACAACCACCAGCCTCTCCTCTTTTTCTTCAAGGGCTTTTTGCCTTCAGTCTCATCTCCCGGAAGTAAAAAAAAATCTGTATCGTCTTTTTTTATTTCCACAAATTCTCCTTCCTTGTCCAAAGCTGGCGCCTACATTACCCAGAGTGCATTTTAACCGCCGACAGTGCGTTGGAGATTCGGGTGGGTTATGCTCGTAGCAGCAAGTGTAGCCACCAGCCTCAAGCAGACATGAGCAGTGGGCTAAAGAGGTCTGGGTTATGCAGGTGAATTCACCAGGATTTGTGAACAGACCTTGACTTGTAAAAAAGCCACGTTCCAGTGTGCTGCAGTGCAGAGACAAGACAACAAAAACTCTCGATACTGTCCTAGTACTTTCTGACTTTACCGGGAACAAAAGACAACACAGACAACCCCGATTGCTCAAACACATACCTGCACTCACACAGAAAAATCCACCCTCCACACATTGTGAATGTGTCTTTTCCTTTATAGTTTAGATCTGGGTGACCTTTCTTGAGGCCGAGGCCCGGCCGTCTAACGGCGGGAGGCAGTTCTGGGTGAGTAGCGGCGCTTCTTTTTTCTCACCTCTAAAAAGATTTGAGGAGACATGAAACGACACTCTCGCACGCCACCGTTTCTGTCTGGAGACTGTTCAGAAATAAGAGGATAGCGGAGGACACCGGCGCCGGTGTCTTTTGTATTCAGTCACAGTGGCTTTCAGCAAAATGGGAAAATAGATTGAGGTGTGCAGAAATGGTGGAGGCATTAAAAAAAACAAAAAAACAAAAAAAACAAAAAAAACAGAGGAGATAATAGCATTTTACCTGATCCCCATCTTTCCGTACCGGCACCGCATCCACCGCTGGTGAGGCAAAGAGAAAAAGAAACAGAGGGAGAGATGAATTTAAGATCATTTCATTATCAGGCACTTCAGCAGCTACAGGTATCAAGCCATGTGCAGAAAACACAGATTCAAGAAAATGGAAAAATATCAGCCCAGAACACACAGTTGCTTCGTCTCAGCCATCTATGATAGCAGGGAAAACAGGAAGATAGAGGAGCGAGCGAGGAGCACTGACAGGGAGAGGGAGAGGGAGACAACAGTATGTCAGACCGATGCAGCCTTCAACACGCCGGCCGAGGGAAAATGACAACGCCGTCCAGTATTTCTCTCCCTCTCACACTCGCACACACAAACACACACACCAAGCTAAAATTAGATTAATTATCCACGCCAAGCTTTGGCACACAGAGGGCACAGCCAGTATGAGTCATGAAGGCCGGAGATGATTCTGAAATATTTGAGGGCGATGAAAGGGGAAGCCATTCTGCTAGTTATTATCGTAAGTAATGGAGAGCCACTTTAATAATTTATTAGCGCTAATGAAATAGAAAACAGGGGCTGGTATTTTCTGGTCGAGCAGAAAAAGGCCAGAATCGGGGGATTCTGACATTAACTGACTTCACCCTCTCCTTATATGACATGATGACCTTGAGTCTGACCTTAACAGTATTTCAAGTTATCCAATGCAACATGTGAAAAGCCGTCATGCGGTTAACCGTTGTCTTCAGTGTCTCTGTTGACGCCGTTCAGTGACAGTATTCCAGCCAGACTGGTCTGGTGTTTTGCTTTCACTTCATTATCTCCTCAGACCTCGTCCTAATGGCAGACGTTGGGAGACGTTGTTTGTTTTTGTCCTAGTTAGTAGTGAGGGGCATATCCGTACCATTAACTTCAACTTAACTTTTGTCATGTTAGTTAAAGAACTATGTCAGTTTAATAGTTGTCACTTCTGTAAGTTAACAGCAAACAACCTGTGCAGCTGCATCCGTCTTAACCACGCTTAGTTATTACTCCGACGAGGAAAACGGCCGTAAATAAGCAAACCTGTTTGGTTTGCAGATTAAAAAACAGTGATTTAGAAACTGGAAACACGTTCAGTGACAAGGATCCACTATCAGTAGTACGAGAACGAATCTTTTCATTATATGCGGTACGTTGTTGGTGACTCTTGCTAGAAGAGCTGTTGAATCGCACATTTTAAATGTGAAAACATCAATATCAAGCGTTTTAATAGGAAATATCAACAACATGTTGCCGCAGTAAGATCTGGCCCCGTTTTCGGTGAGAGACCCACGTATTCGAGCTTTCCACTGTGACGCTGACGTTTGCCAAGCTTCCTGTTACTGTGCCTCCCAACCGTTTCAAAGACCGAACACCTTGCAAAGAAGGCCAACGGATTTTCTATCGTTCACTGACGTTTAATCAGCAATCGGTTTACTTGGATTAAGACTTCCCTTTACTTTTCTGTCACCCAGCCCACAATGAGTAAGCGGCACTTTTCTTATAGATAGATGTGCAGATAGATGGATAATTCTCCACAGGCTGGAGAAAATGACACCTGGATTAGTGTGGTGTGTGTTAGTGGTGGAGAGGTAATAAGTCAGTATCAGTGGTGGCTCAGAAGAAAAATGGGTTTGGATTTCGACCGTAAGGTCGCTGGTTGGATTCTCAAACCAAACAGGAAAAGTCATTATATACACTAATCTTGGTCAAAAAAGAAGCAACTCAGCTCTAGACCAACTTAAAACTCACTGGTATTTACTTTTTCTGCCAGTGGAGTAGTGAGTTTTATTGGGTTTAGTTCCAATACTTTCTTCATTTTTGATTGTCTTGCCTACGTTTGACCGTCCCCTGATGCCAGCAGAGTGATGAAAAGGCTGTATGAGTATCACTTGCCCATCTTAACTGTCATTACTGGCGGTTTAAATGGAGAAGCGTCCAGGCTGCACGAGGTTAAACCAAGGTGGGTTCATTCTTCGTGGTTTTTGGTGAGTTAGTTGTTCTAAAAATAACAGACTGATGCAGATGTCAGGCAGTGAAAGCCAGCCAGCAACGACAACAGAAACTGATCAGAAACTTCCTGAGCTTTAAATCATGTAATCAGGGATATGAATAACGGTTTTCTTGGCATCCCTCCCACTCTGTCCGGTGAGCTGTCCTTGTTGCTCCCGCTATGATTCAGTCGCCTTGGGAGCTGATGTGGTTCACCTGGTCTACCTGGGCCCTGAAGGCTCTAAAAGCTTTGCCCATGAGCTCAATTTCTGTTTCGCATCCAGCTGGCATCCACCTCGTATGTTTCCCCTTCCTCTTTGATTTGGCAGGATTCAGCACCTCCACAGCACATATGTCACGCTTCTATGCATTTAGGGCTAAAAGTAATGTCTATTTTTAAAACTGTTAAATTTACAAAGACTTTAAACAGAGAAATGCAACACATGCTCACAATAACAGGATGAGTATTGTTGCTGAATCATTTCCTAAAATGTTAAGTTAAATGTTCAGTTAAATCTGAATGAGGACTTCCCGGTTTTGTAACAATCTTCAGTTTCATAACCTGAAAATGAACAAAAAAAGGATGTGACTCATAACCAGGACACTAGTGTTCATGTAAATATATCCACACGTGGATCATAAAGAATCAATTGACTCCAGTGTTTCTGCTTGGAATCACCATCTTTCATCGCAGCATTAAGATGAGTGAAAATGAAATCTCCGTCCAGAATAACACTCAGAGCCAGCGCTAAAATTAGATTAATTATCCATGCCATGCCTTGGCACAGAGGGGCACGACCTGTATGAGTCAGCAAGGCCTGAGATGTTGAAGGATATTAGATTTAAGAGGGGATGAAAGGAGAGGCTTCCCCCTTGTTAACACAAATTACAACATACATCTCTAATATCTTGTGGTAAGAAGTGAGATAAAACGCTGCCTCGCCTCCCCACAGCTCCTGTTGGAGCCAAAACGCTGCAGGAGACACTTAAATACTCAAAGTCAAGTGCTGTAGAATTGGTCTAACTTCAGCTGCAGAAGGTAAGATAAGTACAGAAGTCAAGATAAGAGTGCTTGTGTAGAAAAACTGCCTAAGTTGTTGAATATCGCCATAAGACTGTTTCAAGCTGGAATAATCTTGAGTTTTCTACGCTCTCATCAGTAGAGCAGTTCATTGCTTGAAGCTTAAAAAATCCTCCTTTAGCCCATCACCTCTCTTTCATCTCCCCTTTGATGAAAGGCTGATTGAAGTGGATTTAACAGCTGAAATCAATAAGGCAGTCTTGACTCACTTGTCAGTCTACTTCGCGCTAATAGCCGATATTTCTTATGTATTGTATTCTCGACATATGGCCCAACATCCACATCGATGCCGTCCGCATTGATTTCGTGCTCTCTGCCAGGTCCCACCCACGCTGAAGGGAGCGCTGCCAATCGACAGTTCCTAAAAATACCTCAGCCTTCATACTCCCTTCGGTGGAGACTTAAGCTTTCCATCCAAATCAATATCAATAAAACCCTTCTGGGCAAAGGGCGGAGGTGGTGGTAGGAGGGGTTGTCGTCACTGTTCAGAGGTAGAAGATACGGTCTGGAGATGTTGTACTTCATCTCAAAAGAAAAGAAATGACAGTTCTGAACCAAAGTCGCCCCAAGTAATCGATTCGTACAGGTCGAAAGAATCTACTGTTGAGCTAGAAATAAAGCTTGATTTCAAAATGTTGTGTCCATTTGGGAAGAAAAAAATACTTCAAACATATACTTACATTCTCTAAAATGCTGCTAGTGTCTAACATGTGTCTAAATGGGAAAAACACCCTTTAATAGATATAACATTGCATTTGTGGCCCCATTCTTTTGCCAAGTGGAGTATTTTCCTTCTTCTTGATGATAACTGCCTAAAAGTCCATGACGTGATGAAAGGTCAAAATTTTCCAGCAGCTATATCAGATAGCAGTGAGGCTGCTCTGCACTGATATGTTTTCATTTTCATTTCAGGTTTATTCACCAGGCTGGTCCACTCAGTTAGGCTATTTTCCTCAAGGGTGGTCCTCCTGGGTAAAGCTACAGAGAGGGTTTTGATATCAGAAAATGGTTTAGACGTCAGCAACAGTAAACGTCAGGTTTTGGTTTCAGTCCTGCTGGATCAAGGAGCGAGAGCTTCGTTGTAAAGTTGCCACTTAGCATCAGCGTCAATAAAAGAGAAATCCATTATCACAGTGGATGAACAAGAGAACAATTTCTTCATCCACAGGAACAGAAAAGATACCAGCATGTAATGCAGCAAAATATGAGCTGGGTGTTTTTAATTCACTCTCTTGGCCCTATGTTAAACCTGCACTAAGCAATTTTTTTGGCCACTTGGGGGGCAGCAGAAATAAATTGCGAACACAAAATTGGCATATCATCCTCCATTAGTTATAGATCAATTATGATCAATAATTTTGAGTGGTGTTTGTGTCCACCTGATGAATTTACGTTCAATATTTACCCTCTTTTAGCTCTGTTTTTGGTCTCCACCAGCCCCTGAGGTTAATATCTGGCTCTTTAGCTGCTAAATGCTCCGCTATGTTCACCAGCTGGCCTCTGACTGTGTCTGTCTGCTGTTCTGCTGCTGAGCAGGTAGTGGACAGTGGCTTTTCAGAAAACAGCTGCCCGCTGTGGCTGAAAACAACGCTATCGGTGACGGAAGCAGTAAAGCTGGGGGGTCAGACAGATAAACAATGAGCCAAAACTCAATGTAAAGCTACGCAAAGCCGGGGGTAGCTGCAGATTCAGCTTATAAAGCTCTTTTAGGTACATCACTACCACAGACCCCCTTTCACATTTTCACATTGCTTTCACGTTGTCATGTGATACCTCGTTCTTACAAAAATATCAATAATAGCCAGTATAACTGTATCATTGTAAGTTGTCAGTACCTTCCAAAATGACCTAAAGTATATGACTTTTCCAAGAATGACTGATCGGGGTTTTCTGACCTGTCACATCCAGGTTCAGGTTGGGCGACTAAAACAAGATCACCCTTCATCAGTAAAGGTGGCCAATGTTGACTGTGACCTGTCCCCCCGGTGTCAAAGCCTCGTCACTAACGGGGAAGACCCGCCGACCGTAATGCAGCGCAAAGCGAAGTCCGGCCTGATTACTTTTCCACGGATGCGAGTCAATCGCCTCTCAAAGCGTTGTGGGATAACAGGCGACATGGCACTCGCAAGCCGCGCGAAAAAAAGGGAGGGGCTGAAAGTTAAAAAGCTTTAACGAGACAGGGTGGAGTTGATGTAGCACGATGCGTTTGCTTTCAGTGTTTTTGCAGCAAGATAACAACGTGATGCTGCCTCTGACTTTGCCACATAAATATATTTTTGCCTGATTAGACAACAATGCTGTTGTTTTCCTGGTGAGAACTGTCTCTGAAACCCACAGCTGAAAGCAACACACTCGCACACACCTGTTCTCCAGAGACTGTCGATAAACACATTCTAGGTAAGACAGAGGACAGGTACAAGCCGAACGAGAAAGTGAAAAAAAAAAAAAAGAGACTACTGCGTTGAGCTTTAAGATTATAGACTGGAAAACCTGTGAAAGCGTTTGAAGTTCTCTCTGAGTTTCCGAACGAAATTAAATTCACTGCCGAGCCGGAGATGCCTGAACACGTGAGCTGACCCACACCCACACATTCATACATGTGTACACACACAAACACGCATAAGGCAGACATGTTTCATAACACGTTTGTCAGGCCTGACCCAGTACTTTAGGTGAAGGGCAACATTTCTAGTGAGTTCAGCTGACTTATTCAACCTTGTTATACATGCTCTCTCTCTCTCTCTCTCTCTCTCTCTCTCTCTCTCTCTCTCTCTCTCTCTCTCTGTGTGTGTTAATGAAAGGCATGCAGTCTTAGTCATGACTCTGCTCTCTGTGAGTACATTTGAGATGCGACCCAGGGGATCCTGGAGGCCATTTACGCCGCACAACACACCCACACACACGGAGGCATATACAAACTCACACACACACACACACACACACACACACACCCTAGACCTCTGGAGTTGATGGCGCTCCTTGCCGGAGCCACGTGGGAGGAAGGAGAGGGTGAGAGAGGGAAGCTGAAGGCTCTCTCAAAAAGACAGAGAAGGGGGAATATTTTAAAAGGGAACGGATGGGAGGAACGAAACCGAGAGATTGATAGGAGCTCAAAACCGCGGGGCAGAGGGTTTGTCCGGGAGAGAGCAGCAGGGGCTGCTGGGAAATTAAGATAAAACAAAAAGCTAGAAAGATAAGAAAAGCGGGAGGAGAGGAGGAAGAGGAGGAGCAAGGGAGGGCAGTGATGTAGTGTGAATGGAAACACAGGTAAAACTGAATTCCAGCTGGTGATCACAGTTTTCAGAAATATACAGTAAACAGTTTTTGTCATAAAAGACCTTACGTAGGTCACATTTACCTGACGCCTACTACCATGACAAATCTGTGAGTGAATTATAATAAGTGACATTTCTCAAATTCGATAATTAATTCTTCTGAAAGCCGTGCAGTTATTTCATTGAATACTGCGACCAACTTGATGGCACACTAATAATATCACGGTTGCATCCTGAGGATTGACACAAGCTGAATTTCTCTTCCAATGTTTGCATGATGTAATGAATGTTGCACTCTAATAAAAGAGAAGCAGAACATCGGTAAAACAAGAGGAGATCGTATGAGTAAGTGTGAAATAAGCCAAAGCAGCATCCTGTAAAACAACCGCAGCTGTTTGGACTAATAAGACGCCTGGTCAGACTCGTAGGCACAAGCATCTAGTAGTGTCACTAATCTGTTGCCATTTGATGGACGTTTACCCAGAGCTCCCTGCAGTCCTTGGTGGGAATGCAGCTGCTCCCCGCCCACTACTGTCACTGAGAGACCATTCACACGCTCACTCTGAACGACCTTTCTTCACCATTTGTCTTTCAGTGATAATCAGTGAGATTCCCATTAATTTGATTATGTCTCAGTCTTTTCTTGATCTCCTGCCACTGAAACTTTCCGTTTCTGTGGCTGAAGCAGTAACGGTTTTCGAACAGCGGTTCCAATGACTGCATTTGATTTGAAGGGGGTCGCTCATAACGACCAACAAACATTGAATAATCTCCCAACCCTGCAGCTGTAGAGCTTTTTATAATCTGTTTTACTTCGTTGTTTTGGTTTTTCCAGCCGAAACCCTGCTTTCATCAACCTAGTTTCCAGCCACAACAGGCAGCTGTTTTAGCCTCAGTCCTACAATAAACAAACCGCACGCTACCTGCCCAGCACCAGAAAGCAAACACAGTTTTATGACTCGCTGCTGAGCATAGTGGAGCGTTTAGCAGCTAAAGAGCCGGATATTTCCCCTGAGGATTCGGTGAATAGCAAAAACAGCGCTAGGAGGAGAGTGACATGTCATGTTTCTGGACTACGTCAGGCCCCCCGAGACGTTCACTGGAACGACGCTGTCAAGAAATTATTAGGGTACGGGTTTAATCAACTCTATTATCACTGTTTCTGTAAGCTGATGGATTCTAGCACATGCCATTCTCATCTCATGATCATAACATTTCTAGTGATTCAAACTACGAATATTTTCACTACTGATGAATCTGTTTATTTCTCGATTAATTGGTTAGTCGTTTGATATGTTAAACGGCAGAAAACATTGAAGAATGCCCATCAGAATTTCCTTACGCCCAAGGGGATGTCACCAAATTGCTTGTTTTGTTTGCCCATCGGGTCAAAACCCAAAAAAAAATATCCAGTTCACATAACACACAACTGAAATACTGGAATTAGATCATGTTTGGCTTTTTTTACATGACAACTACTATAGGTCATCAAATGGTTGTGCCGATTAATTTTCTGTTTATTGACAGACTTATGATCAGACTACCGAACTCTAGTTTATTTCCATCCAACCGGAAGTTTGCATAATTTCCTGTGCAGCACAGGATTTTGAGGAAAATGGGAAAAACACTGTCGCGAAAGATGCTACTAATACTTATCCATGAATTGTGCTTGGTAATTCATCTGAATCTGAGTTGGATATCGAATTAAAGAGTTTCCGAAGCTGCGGTGTAATTTTTGCTTGCAAGGCTGAATCACTCAGCTCTGAGGTTCGGTACAATATGTGTGAGGCCACTGACCTTTGAGGAAAAATGTCATTTCTGTTTGTGCACGTCTCCAAAGTCTCTGCAGTCGACTCGGAAAAATAACATAAGACCATCAGACATAAAAGGGAAGGCCTTCTTCTCTATGACCTGTCAAGAGCTGTTAACTGCTACGGTTCCAATAACATACTAGTATAAACCAAAAATAGCTCTCGCTTTTATTCTCTTTAAAAAGGCGTCGAAACATATCAAGGTCTCAAACTGTTCACTGTGGCAATCAGTTCTGTTATATTTAGAAATTAAATTGTTGTAATATGCATAACTGGATTGCAATTTTCGGTGTAGTTCATTAATTTGCAAAGTGGTAAAACACGGGAATAAATCAAAGTAATAGAAGCAAAATCAAATTTTGTGCAGGTGAGAGAAAAATACAATAATGCAAATTGAAGATTTTGTCCCGAAACAAACTTTAAAAAGATTCAAATTGGTTTCTGAATGCCCCTAAACCTCGATTCATAGACTACATATTTGAAAAGAACCAGGTTAGGTTTCTATTGAAGTTTTCTTCTGATTACTGCTGTCCTTAGAAAGCCTTATTTTCCTCAGGCTGCTCTCCTGTAGTCTGAAGATTACGAGGCCATCGTTGGTGTGGTTGCCGGCGCCGCTCGGCCTAATCTGTTTGGCGACAAAGCAGAAAGTCTAAGGGAAATGAATCCGGGACATCGTAGCATGGCGGAGAAGTCCCGGCTGCCAAATGGCCTGCTGCCGCCGCGCGCTTCGTTGAGCCAAAGAGAGTTTTTACCTCAGTCAATCTGCCGGACAGTTTTGGCAACATACTTGTGTCAGACCAACGTTTGAGATTTCCGTTGAAAGAGAGTCAGAGAGATTTGGGCTACTTAATTTAATCTGCCTTCAAAGCTTCACCAGAAAAGATATTTATGTAGAAATGCATCCGTTTCATCAGCATTAAACACGAAGAGGAGCCGCAGCAGAGAGGAGGGTCCAGTCTCCACTTTCTGCAAATTGAGCTTTTTTTACTCCAGTAATACTCTGCTTTCGAGAACTGTGTGGTCATTTCTCTGCTCGCAGGGAACTAGGAAATTATTCAACTTAGAAGCAAAAGTCCAGACCCTCTTTCATTTGTCTACTGAGAACAGACTCGTGAAGCAACATCCTTATCTCGCTCCTCCCACGTCTTTGCTTTAGGACTGCAGCTATTTATTATTTTCAACATCCGCTGACCTTAGACCGTCCTGCCAAAGAGAATCACAGCATCAGTCATTTGATCAAATGCCCCAAAACAACACGTATCTATGTCCTCTTGCGTTTGCAGTAATTATGACTCTTGTCGATCATGGTGAAACTGTGTCACGTTGTTAGAGAGCGACACAGCGTGAGGAGGTCGGGCCCAACGGCGAGTTCTGTTTTCCCTACTTTTTCCTTACCGAGCACATTTATTAAAACACATTTATTTTTGCAACAGTGATGTGTGCACTGACAAATGATACTGGCATCGGATCAGAAAATACCTCAAGTGTGTGTCCTTCTGCAGGGAAGTTACAAGCAACGTATTTAATCAATTAATATGGATAACAGTCCAAAACCCAAAGATACATCATTCAAATGATTATGAAACGGAGAAAACCGGAACCAGACTGTCCCCTGTACCTGATAAATGACCTAATTGATAAGCCGATTATCAAAATTGTTGATTTTCTGTCAACAATCAACCAATCAGCTGATTGTCTCGGCGTTGTTCGGCTTTCGTCGGCGTAAAGCCTCGCAGATCGGCTGTGTGGGTAAACGTAAGTGTCCCTGCCGTCGAGAGACTGGTGAAAAAGCACCAGGGGAGGAGGGGGTCGAGGAGATCGAAAAGGCGGATTTCTGCTATTACTGCACCACAGGGGCACAGGTGGGAGAGGGGAAGGGGAGAGGGAGGGCTGTCACAAATAGGGAGAGGAATGAGAGGAAGAGCCGGGGAGATTAGAGAGGGAAGATTGCTCGAGGAATATGAAAAAAATAGGGGAGAATGTGGGTAGCTAGGGAGAAGGAGGGAAACTCAGGGGAAAGTATCACAAGAGGAAGGTAGAGGAAGGGGAGAGGTAACGGAGGGACAGGGAGGGAAGGCAGGGAGAGGAGAAAAATAAGAGGAAGTTAAAGGTGATCAGCTGGGTGGAAAAGTAGAAGCTGCCACAAACAAGCCGTCATCCACGGCACGCTACACACGGACGCAGCTACACTCACACACACATGCACCTGCACATGTTCGCGGACACACACAACCACACACACACACACAAGCGAGTGTCTAAGGAAGGGTGGCATTGTGGGGATTCTGCAACAATAGGTCCTGACAGCTCTCTCTGGCAGACCCTCGCCTGTCTGCTGCCATCGCTCGCGGGCGTGTGTGTGTTTCTGTGTGAGCAAGTGTGGTACTTTGTGTGTATGTGGTACTTTCTTTGTGTGTGTGTGTGTGTGTGTGTGTGAGGTGACACACGGCCTGTGACAGTGATCCAAAGTGAAGTCTGGAGTCTGACTCACCTCCGCTTCAGCGGCGGACGCTCTGAACCGACACCAAACACTAAGGGAGTCCTGCTCACTATTGCTTGTTGGGGTAATACCTTCATCCATCCATCCAGCCGTCCGTTCTTCCGTCTGTGTGCGAGTGTGTGTGGGTGTGTGTGCGTGAGTGTAGCATTTTATAAGATGTAATGGGCCACCTCAAACCCCCTCGAGCCTCTAGGGGCTTGTGTTTGGTACCTGATGTCCCTTGTTATCCAGAGAAAACACAATGTTCTTTCTCATTTCTGTGCCATTATTGCATCTGCTTATAAAAAAAAAAAAAAAAAACGACTTGTATTTTCACTTGGATCCAACTGTGACTGTAAAAATCTATACACTTAGAATCAGTTCCATAAACGTAAATGTCTGTTTTTTCTTCTCAGTGCCACTAACTGGTATAAAACAGTACATGTGCAACTAATATCCAGTGCGTGGGAGTGATGTTGTGAGCATTTATCGCAGGTGCGGGCTACACAGAAGACCTCAGCATTGTCAAAGCATTTGGGCAGTCGTCCCTAGCTCATAGGGTCTGAAATTTCCACATTACCCACCAGGAGGTTGCACTCAAACGGCAAACAATGTCCCAGGTTAACTATAGTGCATCCACATACATATTCCGTGTGAGAATCTCGGCGGCGCAGTCAGACCGAGTAACACACTAATCCTAGGCTGTGGGCTGGCTTCCAGTTATACTACCGCAGTTTGATTTGATCTGTTACAGTCTTTCTCCGTGTGAGATCCTGTAAAGGCATTTTCACACCCAGGGGAGAAAATGTAGTTACAATCAAATTGTCTTTATAAGTTGATTTGTCAGCCTGCTGTTCAGCCTTCCTCCGGGCAAACTCTAATTCTGTTTCTTAAACTCCCAAAAAACAGCAGAGCTTTATCCAGCCAAGCAGCTTAAGAGGGCTCAGGGTCCACGCTGATGGTTTAGATATTTTAGGGGTTTCTTTCAGACAAAGACTGCTTCCCCCACATGGATTATATTGTAGGACGCATGGGGGGGGGCAAGCTTCACCTCAACAGTTTGCCTTTGTTCCTTTCCTGTTTCAACTGGACAACACCCTCATGCACAAAGCCAGGTCCGTGGAGAAATGGTTTTTCCCAGTTTCCTTTGGGATGAACTGGAACGCCGACTGTGAACCAGACCTCACCACCCACTGGAGCTCGCAAATGCCCTTGGGAGCGAATCCCAGTGGCGGGTTCCCAAACGTGGTGGGGAGACTGGGGCCAGTAGAGTGGAGGCCGCTGTAGCAGCAGCAGGTCTATTCGTGTTCTAATTTTCGAATCGATTGGATTCGAAGATAATTGGATTGACGAGAGGTACCCATCGCCACCTGTCTGTCAAACGACTGACCGGTCGCCTCGCTCTGCGTGTCCCCCACCCTTTGACTCGGTGGCGGGATCACACAGTCCACCTGGAGGTGTGCGCATGCGTGTGCATTCGTGGGTGTTTGCCCGCACACGCCATTCACTACGCGGGGCATCTGTGAGTGGGTCTGTCAGCAGAGATAACGCAGTCGATATTTAGGGGCTGGGGAGGGAGGAGGGGCTTTCCCGTGCAAGGTGATACCTCAAACACACCTGACAGAGAAGAGCAAACACGACAGAGTGTTAAATTGTTTAAACAGAAAGTAGGCTTTGGAGAATACCTAAATCCTCTCATAGAATACTTGGGATTTGCACAGAAGGTGAACTGTGTAAAAGTTTGGCAGCTGCTCTCCAGTATCTCTGAGTTATGGCCGATTCGTTGTGCTGTTGTAGCGCCACCTACATGTGAAATGCCATCAGGATATTTTGGAGCTGATACGTATGTTCTTCTTATATTTTGTAACAGCTTATGTCAGTAGGCCACACGTAGAGGAATGAGCCAACCAGTTGAAGGGTAACTGTATTTAACTGATAAGGCCAGCTCTGTTCTACATTTTCTGGTAATACTTTGAAGTTTCTCAATTTATCATATATAATCGGGATATAAACATGTAACGAATGGTTTATAATGAAAGACAATATAATAAACACAGCTATAATAATATAAAATGCCTGTCTTCATAAAAGTTATAACTGCTACTGTACATAAGTAATATTCTCATCTCTGCTTACACATCAACTACAACATTATAGTCTGTTATAAACCATTTATTAAATGTAAAAGACATTATTTCGACTCAGTCCCAGTCACAGCCTCCTGCTGCTGCAAACATTCAGTAGAGCACCAAATGTGGATTAATCCGCCGCTGAAAATAGTCCCCAAGACATCCACCATTTCCTCTCGTTTGAGGCACTTTTGCCGAAATCTACGCTGACCAGCTTTTTTGGAAAATCACGGAACCTTTTGAAAAAACGGAACCATATATTTGTGAGGTGTTTTTAAGGATTCGCACTTTAACAGGAGACAATGGGCTCGAGCTGTGTGCAACAAAGAGGGTCAGAAAGTATTGGGACTAACGCATTATTGATTTTAGTCTTTTCATGGGATTCATGACATAAAGAGAAATATGGTACAACACCAACCTTATCCTTAAATATATTAAAAGGCCAATTCATATCTTGGATCATCCATATATGTTAAGATACCTGGTAAAAAAACAGAGAAGAGCCTGTGTGGATAGATCCATGTAGAATTAAGGAATCCAGGAGAGAGGACTTTGCTTCTACGTCTCCCTGTAAGGGAGTTGGGTGCAAAACTGTACAGTGCTTCTAAAAATGTGACGTAGTTTTGTCGAGATATCCTGCGAACTGCCAGACAAACAGGACTGAATCGCCTCGTCAGAGGTAGTAAGTGAAAAACAGACCAGACATTGTGACCGAACGAGGCACTCGGTGCTATCGAAGTATGTAGAGAGCCAATAGATAAGCTTTAGTGCCCGTCTTGATAAACGTTTTTATAAAAAGACAGTGCGTGCTGGGACAGACTCCAGCCCCAACCCCCCAACCCCCCCACCCACGGTGACCTTGGAGAGAGTAAGTGGGTTAAGACAATTAATTAATAAAGAAATGTGTGTGTGAGGACAGTTTTAGCTGCTGAAGTCCACAAAAGAGCCAAAAACCGAGCCCCCTCCTTAAATGTGTGTAGGGCAATCTCACTCTGTCAATTTATATGTATTAACCTTGTATATGAGTAAATAAATTCATCTTTTGAGCCTGAATCACAAATTTCTGCTGCAACAAAGAAGAGTCTTGAATCCAAAGTAGATTAAGACGCTGAATTATTGAAATTAAGTCCAGACTCAAATTCAACCTGTCTCCTTTTTCATTTGGACAAAGCAACACAGACCAGTAGAAACTTTAAACGTGAGCTCTGTGTAGTTTACTGACATCCCCTTACGGGAATTTTGAGTATTGAAATTCAAGTGGGTACCTCTGAGTCCTATTTAGAAATTGTGAAATTGCCCGGTGCAGCTTTTAGTTTAGTTTCCAAGCTGCTTGTCACATCTAAAGCTCATCTAGCATGGCAGCTTCGGGCTTCCATGTTGAGAACCTGGAGCAGGAACGCGTCCGCAGGACCACTGCGATTTCTCTCGGGAAACGAGAGACTCGGAAAAGACAAGTCAGAAGGAGGCGTCACCTTCTTTTTCCATTACTGGCCTGAATCGATTTGGTTAAAAATAAAACCAGCACGACTCCGTTCTGATCTCGTCGCATTCACAGATGACCGCACAGGCCAAGTGCCACATCAGATGCGACTTGCATTATCCAACCTGTGTTCATTTATGTGGAAACCGAGCTGCTGTCTGCCAAACTGTGAGTCTGCTGGCTACTCTTAGTCGCAGTGTCTCACTCTGTCGCTGCGTCCTGCCAATTGAAACACAGAAGCCAAAACAAGACTACACTAAACAGACTGACGGATCAGATTGCAAAAAACACTGACAGACAAATGTCTGTTTAATGTGTAGAGTTCATTATTGATATCCTTGTCATAATGACATTTTACACAAGAGAAGAAAGATCTGGTATATCTGTACAACTGATGTCATATGGTACTTTTGGAAGCACAAAATAGTAGTATGGATATTTACATGTCGTTGGGCCTTTTTGTCTAATGCACCGTTCACCAGTACGATTATACTGTGTGGGTGAGCAGCTAACCTCAGTAACGCTGCAATATTACTGCTCATTGAGCCATCCAATTCTGTATAATGACCATGCTGAAGCAGGAAATCTGGTAATAAAGGGGCTTCGGGTTTGAAATGTGAACAAAATATTCATGGTTTCCACTCACAGGTTGACTCATTTCCCTGGCTCTTGCCCACCACTTGTATTTGTCCCCATTGTTAAGACTGAGGGGGGGCCCACATCCGGCTGAGTGACCGCCAGGGGGAGCCAGGCGCCGTCTCGCGTTGTCACGCTATAAAGCTTATCTTATCTCGGCGCGGCAGCATTTGGTCCGCGAACATTACAGAGAACTCGAAAACCACAGTTAGTGGGCGGAGGCGTGCACATACAGACCCCTCCAAAATCACAGAACACCTTTCATTTGCTTTAAAATTTGCCTCTTTCACTTTTTCTTCCACAATTCTGTGACTGTAACAGATTAAAATGTCACTCAATTTCAGTGCCTCAGTTTGAGCCGTCCGTGGCGGATTTGCGACTGCTCACATCTTTGTATTTTTATATGCATCTGAAGTACGCTTTGCATATATCAAAGGACTTAAAACTGCACTGATTGATTTTTTTTTTCTCTGCAGTGCAGTGCAGCAAGCTGTAAACACAACACTGACATATCATCACCTTATAAAGTTGATATGGTGAACGTCTTGGTGAACGACCAGTTGGCTATTTACACGGAGACATGGAGCGTCATAAGTGTTCATTCGTGTTTGTGTCAACCTGGCCAAGGTTGGTTAGTCAGTCCAACATTTACTCTCATTTTCATCCATTTACTCTCTACACAAACTCTGGTCCACTATGTTCAGCAGCTAACTCTGTCTACTGCTTGATATTATGATAGGAGTGAACCAAAACAGTAACATTAAAGCCAAAACTAAGAGTAACGAGACGCTACAACGCTCTGTGGAACTGAAGAGTCAGGTGATAATTCTCTGTGGGTTTTTCTCACTACTAGCGACACTTTGCACATTTGATCCATTGTTCATGTGAACACATTGATCGGAGCAGCTTTAAGTAGAAATTTAGCGGCGTTCATCGATTATCCTCACGACTTCGGCGCAGTTGAAACGCTAAGATTTTATTAGTCGAAGCACAACCTGTTGACTGCCTGGATTTTTAGAGTGCATGCAGCAAAAGCATTCTCCTATAAACTGTAACCTTAAGAGCTTGTCGCCCTGACTGTGAAAAAGTAGCTCCTGCTATTAGACCCTCAGTGAGAGCCACCTCCTGCCTTTATACTCTATGTTTTATAGTCAGAAGCCCTTTCTAAAAACTCATAGAGCTGATTCGATGTTGATTGAGACCCTGTCTTCATTGGATGGTGACCTCTTAGCCTGTTTTGCAGGGTCCGACTGAATCCGCACCTCACTACGTCAGCGTAAACAAGACAGCAGCAGTAATGCCGTGCCCACTGTCGGCCACAGGGTTAGGTTTGGCTAGATCTCTCCCAGACAAAAACAGAGCTCAGGCTTCCAGAGTTTATGATGACAACAGATGGTGGATGGAGGGAAACGGCAATGGCAAGACCAACGCCAACATGTTTATTCTCTTCTAGCAGGAGGGAGAAGCCAGCCAGTCTGCTTTTGCCTTATTTTCAATTCAATTGACACCAAGGCATCGTCCGTACTTTGGCAGCGCCCAGAGGCAACTCTCTTTCCCTTTAAGCAGATATTAGCTGCTAAAATGAACTGCGAACCACAAAGTCAAAGCGTCAGTCCTCACAGGCTCTCAGTTGAAATTAAAAAAAAACACGCTGGGCGTAAATCAAAGTCAAACACAGTCCACTCTCACAAAAATGTCATGTTTGACTAAAAGATCTCAACCCAAGCGTTCGTCTGCATCTCACAGTCTCCCTCAGCTGTCGAGGAGATGGTTCGATCACATCACGCGAGCCAAGTACGGAACTGAAGCCATGTGTGAACAGGTGGTCATATATCGAGGGAGATCATAATATGGACATTGGCTACAATCCACCGCACCTGCCATATATACAGTATGACCACCTGCTATCACATCACAAACCAACCTGCTAAGGAAGAACTAGAGATGCGGTTCAGAAGCTGCAGAAAAACCCAGTAGGTGCACCTTGAGCCAAGATTCTTTTTGTCAAACTACTGCTTCCAAGGTCAAAACTGAACTCTAATTCTCTGAGTGTCGTTTTGTTTTTTCCAGAAATATCTGGTTATCGGGACACAATAAAATGTGGCAGAAGTTGGGTGAGTGTTCCTATGGAGACCGAGTGTTCATACTATGTGATGTCTTAACTGCCCCGGCGTCTGCGTATCAGGCTGAGCTGGTGTAAATCTACTGGGCCCCACGGGAGTCGACACCGTTCGCTAAGCGCGACGCGTAGTAACGTACCTTGCCTCTGAGTCCTGCCCTCACCCAAACAGAAAGAGCAGCGGTCAGCGGGTGGACCTGGCTTTACATCCACCTTCAGTCTTGAATGTTGCTTAAGAAAAAAACTACAGCGTCTGGCCCACTGGCTTGATAGGCAGTTCCATCTGAACGGCACGGCCCGCTCAGTAGTCCAGCCATCACCCCTGCTTATCTGGCTCTCACCGACCTAATGCACTTTTAAGCCACGCTTGAATCCTTCACTCACCCAAGCATAGAGCAGATACTTGGCGGCCCGGCCCAGCCTTATAGCCCACTCCATGGCATTCATGAAGGGGATCCGACAAATGGTCATCCGCAAAGGCTTGAAAACGTTGTAATCTGGTCACTTTTCCCTTTCAAGACTGCGAGAGAACCGTAAAACCCTCAGATCAGCGAAATGTTGTGAATAAAGTGAGTACAGGTGATCGACAGCGCGCAGGATTTTGTGGGTCTTTCACAGTCAAAATCAGTGCGTTTGGATCTATATCTATCAGCTGTCTATAAGACTCACTGGTATGCAAGACCTTTGTAGTAACTGTTGCCTTTCACGACCAAAATTAACGCATTTGGAGTGATGGTGTCCTACAGAAATTACACAGAGCTGTGTTACGTCTGTTAGCTCCCTGATATGTCGGATTCTCAGAGTGTAGCCACTCAACACATGTATTAGGGCACAGTCTAGACTCAGCTTCATTGCAGTGCAGCTTCGGTTTTCCAGGTAAAGCAGTCTGAAATCTACTGGGAAGATCTCCCTCACACAGTGGATGCGAAACCGCTTGAAAGGGCGATTTACAGTCTCAGAGACAAGATTCTCTTCCCTGCAATTGCTGTCAGTTTTGAACAAGCGCTTGTCAACACAGATGTCATCGCCTTTCAGGCCCAGAGTGGAAGGTGTGGAGACGGAGAGGCAACTGTCTTCCCGAAAAACCTTTGTGCGTGACTGTCCTGCTGTCTCAGTGATGACTGCTACACTTCAGCTCTACTGTAACTGGAGGATAATTAAGTGTAATGGCGGGCGGTAATGCCTCGGTTAAATGGCACTCCACGGGAAACACACAGCTGAGGGAGACCGCACAGCACTGAAAGACTGAACCGTGATGATACTGCAGAATCACTGAGGTAACAGAAAACTGCAATATGAAATATATTAATTATATTGATTTATTGTATTCTTTTCCACAGATCACCAGAGAGACGAGACTTCTTTGAGTCGAAAATTGATTCACTTGCACACAGTCAAGGTTGCGATGTGAATGAGAGAAGAAGAAATACAGAGAGGGAGAGAGAGAGAGCTGTTGACCGATATTTACTGTAACATTTTCCCTCCCCTCCCCTCCCTCCATCTGTCATTGACCTCCCTCTTTTACCCCGGATCTATTTTTAGCAGCAGCCGCTCTAACTCAGGCCTAATATAAGAATAGATGTTCCTCGCAAGAAACGCAGCAGGAAATGTTCTGCAGGCAATAAGTTGGGTTGGGAGGGGGGGGCTGTCCTATCACCCTGACCGATTTAAACAGCTCTGTCACGTAGCACTTCACTGGTTTCAAAGATAGTTTATCTCTTGATCCTTACAACACTTTTGTTCAGCCCTTCCATTTGATTTCTCGGGGCTTCCTGGTGCTTTTAGTGAAAGAGGCAGCTTTACTGGTCCATGAAACACTTTCTTTACTTTGGTTAAACAAAAAGTTCCTCTTACTGAAGATGATGGTGCTCTTTTGCCTCCTCTCTCTCCGAAGGAGTCCATCCTCCGACCCATCACGGATCTGTTATGATATTGTTTTTGTCTGCTTTGGTGCAGAGGTTTGTTTGTGACATTAGCATTTCTCTCATAATGCTAGCTGCACGCTGCCGGTATTTTCTGCTTCTTCATGCTGCATGCTTGTACGTTGGGTAGTCAGACATTAGCACGGAAGGTACATGTTTGGGTTTGTTTTTTGTTTTTTTTTCATCTTTTTGGGTCTATATTCTAGCACAGTGGTGAAGCAGCTACTCGGAGGTGACAGGCTCTTTAAGGGTGTTTGTGCGAACAGTGTAGCACTCGTAGCCGCTTTTTTACCCCTGGAGAGGGCACATAAAAAGGGTTAGATTTTCTACGTGATTATTCGTGTAAAGATCATGACATCGTCAGGTAAAGAGCTAATACGGACTAGACTGCAGTTCTGGACAAAAGCATCGGCTGCATGTCTAGAACATAAAATGTACGTGTGTAAACAAAATTGCGGAAAAGCGTCCAGAGGTTGCATACGTACTGGTTAAGTCAGATAAATGGAGACCATCGGAGAACTTTACCATTGGCCATTTGTTCAAACAGCTTAAAACAACCTATGGGAGGATTGCGGGGGATGGTTGGGTGTACAAAGTGTTTCAAGTCAACCTTAGAGACCAGGGTTGGCATCCAATTTCCAAACAAAAGTCTGTGGTAGTTCCCTTGAATTTTCTTTAAATTGAACCAAGTATATTTAGATGACTAAACGTATCCAGGCCTTAACCAAAGGGGCAGCGGATATGAAAATAGTTTTTTTTGTTTGTTTTTTTTATTTGTGTGTGCCGTAGTAGATTTTCAGGCTTCTCTTTAAGACGGAAAGACGTTAAAAACGCGTGTCACCTCACTAGAATAGCTGCGCATTTTCCTCCAGTTCTTCAATGCACTGGACCCAGCAACACCGCCACTACGTGCCTGATCAAGGTCACATTAGATCCATCTGTAAAAGTCGTTTTATGTCTTTATCTCCCTTGCTAAGTGCTTTGTGTTGCCGTTTTCCTGCACTGCACCTTCAAGAGCTAATCTAGCAGTTTGCGTGGGACTGTGGTGTCTCCTTACCTTTGATTTTCTATTAACGAACTATTAGTTTCCGGAGATGACACTCAGTAACACTTACTGCGCAAACTACACATTTGCTGCGCGACAAAATAGACTCTAGTACCTGCAGTCTCAGACAATAACCTGGACACAGACTGAATCACATCATTAAGTCGCAGCTACTCTGGAAGCAAAACAAACATCTGCAAGAAATGTGTTGGATTGTGAATTTAGTGACAATCCTATGGTTCAATGCAATCGTCAGCTGCGTTGTTTTTTTTTTTCTACTTTTCCCTCCTTAAACACCACCACGTTTTATTGCTCCGTCTCCCCTGCATTTGGTCCGGATGTTAAGGAAAACGCGGAACGCTGCCTCAGTCTCAGTCGGCCTCGCTCTCATCCCACTCCTCACAGCGTCTGGAGCACACGGCCCCCCGAAAAATTGGAATATGAACCAGAGTGCGATAACGTGCGCAGCACATAGCCAGTGTAATGTGCTTTGATCTACTTCTCACACTGCAAATAATGGAGAGGGAGGGAGAGGAAGGGAGGGAGAGGGAGAGAGAGACAGCGAGAGGAGATAAGATGAGAGCAGAAAGCTAAACACAAAGGGGAACACACCCACTTATGAAACCAAAAAAAAACACGCTAGGACATTTTTTTTTTTTGGCTCTTCACACCACATGCTCCTGCTCTCAAAAAAAAAAAAAACCCCTCCACAGGCTCCCTTTCCTTATCGTGCCTCACCAAACACCACCTCCATGCCTCCCCCGATCCCTCGCCGTCCGCCCGTCCGCCTGTCTCAATGACAATCAAAGGTCAAACTTTCCCTCCCTTCGTTTATTTAAATCCCCCAACAGCCTCCATTTGTTGTCATAAGGGGAGAGGAACCGGGGCATGATGGGGCACTCAGAAGACGGAGGGAAGCGATCGTCCTCTGGAACAATGTGTCCGTCCGCATAGAGGAGTGTGCGAGGCCAGGACGCACCAGCTGTACGCTTCTATTAATGGGAAACGATGATACACAAACGCGCACGCACGGAGGAGTGACCACGCTTCCCTCGAACAGACAGCAGAGCAGTTTGAAGCGTGTCTCTCGGGTCTTAGTGTCGGCGGTGAAGAGGCTTCTGTAGAAAATTAAAGCTGTGTGCGTCAGTGTGTTCCTGTTTTTCTGTCTTTCTGAGGCCCGGTTTTAGACCTTGAGAGTGGGGACGTTCTTGGAAAGTGAGGACATTTTGTTCTGGTCCTCGTTTCTTCAAAAGCTGTTTTGAGGTCTAAGGCCTGTTGGAGTCAAACTCAAAATTTGAGTTACTTCACTTTTTCTTATAAGGGAACATAAACTATGATGATACTGCAGCTATTGCACATAATTTTCCTTTTTTTTTTTTTTTTCCAGAGAATAAAACATATTCGCGGAACCTTTTAACCTTTAACCTTAGTGCTTTTGACTGACTTGGGCAAATATCCATGTGTAGCCTACGAGTGTTGATAGAGATAGAGAGCAGAAGTAAAGCCAGAACTTCCAGGTTCTGTTCCAGAAGAAAAACCTGATTGAAAATCCCACTGAGGATTTTACCTACCCTAATAACTAAAAATGTAGCCTCGGAACAGAGCCTTTCTCAACAGTATGTCACGCTTGCTTCACGTGTTTAGATAAGGATGGTAGTTTTCTGAAAAACCATCCAATGTCATTGGTTTTTTTTTTCAATATTTATGTTTTCTAGAAAATCAAAACAAAACAAAACATAATTATTGCCTCCTCTTGGTTATGTATGTAAGATTTCCCTGCGGAACATTCAACAAACGGGGGGGGGCCCATCGTTTGTTGAGTTCCTATTTCACTCAGAAAGTGGAGGCCGAGCGGTTTGTCCTGCTAACATTAGCGCTGGCTCCAGCTAGACGCCCCTCCTTCTTCACGTTATTTCAACACCCGGCAGCTCCTGCGCACTCGGCGCCTTCTTCGTCTCTCATTGGTAAACGGGCTGCACTAACATGGCGCCTTAATCCAGAGCGCTTTCAGCAGGGTTCACGATTTGGCTCTAATTCAGCCACCCCGTCCCTGCAGTGGCAGCAAGCCACCGAGCCATCGGGAGCAACTCGAGGCTTAGTGCCCTACTCGGGGACACTTCAGCGCGCGGACGTCAAGAGCCAGGGATCGAACCTGCGATTAATGGACAACATCCTCTACCCGTTGAGCCAACGTTATGCAATAGAGGGGGGCTAACTGGCCGTAGCCGTCTCTCTTTCGTGGGTCCTGACTGTTTAAACGCCCGGCAGCGGGTAGTCTTGTGACGTCTGGGATCTGGATGGTACAATGTGACGTAACTAACACAGAATCACAGAGTAGTCTGTGTCGGGACTTGCGACGGCTAACGTTGTCAGCCCCTGAGGCCTGTGTATAACTGAAGAGAAACTAAAAGTACACCAAATAAGTACCCAAGTCAAAACAAACAAACACCAGCGATAAATATATATAAATGTGTGTATATATAACTGATTCCTTAATTGGCCGCACTGGCCACGGTCCAGCCAGACATCCCCACATGTCCGTGAGTGAGTGATAGAGTTGAGTGCGTGATGAAGTTACATCATTGGTCGGCCAGCCGAGCACTGGAGGTTCCCCACTGGCCATGTGCGAACTGTTTCCATTACGTCAGCGGGGGGGGGGGGCTTTCCCTCCGCAGGCACACGTCTCTATGCATCTCCTTCAGACGGACGCACGGCACCGGACGCAGACGTGAATTAGCCTCTAACTTTCTCCCTGAGTGATCGTTTCATGGGTAAATATGGGCGTAATCACAGCGCAGCTGTTGTCTCTAACTGACACGTGGTCTTAACGGGCCGCGTTTCGGTCGCCGTTTTCATACTCGTGCCGTTGTCTGACAACAGAAACAGAAAAACACGTAACTGAGAACAGATTTACTGGGGATTCAGCCGGATTAAATGAGGTCTAAAAGGGCTGAAACCGACCGACACTAGGCAGAGTGAAAATACAACGCGACGATGTCATGATTATGCTAATCAGCGTATTGCGTCAGTGAGCATCATTCTGCGACTTTTTTCCTGCGGGTTTTAGCTACTGTCCATTGAAAGTGGTTGTTTCCAGCGGCTTCACAACAATTAATCAGCCACGGCCTCAATTTCACACACTGACCATACGCTGTCCAGCCAGATACTAGGCTTTGACCTAGTCTCGTTTAGGGTGCCCCTGTTTTCCATGGCTATTAATTCAATTTTAGAGCTGCACTTCAAATGTTCTTAGCCTTTAAACTGCATTTTGAATGCTTCTTTACTTTTAATCTAAATTTGTGTATTTTACTGTTCTATTGTTTCTGCTTCTTTC